>NW_020955317.1:440354-443326 GCF_003031625.1 Empidonax traillii
AAAAAAAAAAAAAACAGCGAAACCAAACAAAATATTTGTATTTGCAGCAAAGCATCCTGCCAATGTCACTATATCAAATGCTTATCTTTGGCCAGAATACTTTGTCTGACATTTTCTTTGCAGTCTTAATGCAGCACCACATACAATTCCCACCACTGGTTAAAAAACGAGAGCTCTGTTTGAAGGTAGTGGGAGTTTTGTTTGTTTGTTTGTGGACTGTTTGGGGGTTTTGTTTTGGTTTGGGGTTTTTTTTGGTGGCGGTGGTGGTGGGATGAATTTTTTTTTTTTTGGTAAAAGAAGTGATGAGGGAGGAGCAGACGGTGCTGGGAAGGAGGAGCTCTGGGAACTGTCTCTGGCATCAAACTGCACCACACAAAAGATGCAAGACTGTCAAACTCCCATGAGGCAGTAACAAGGCCGTGCCAGGAAGGAGGTATAATTATAGTTTAAATAATGGAGCTCTGAGCAACCTGGGTGGGTGGAAGGTGTCCCTGCCCATGGAAGGGGGTTGGAATGAGATGAATTTTAAGGTGTCTTCCAACCCAAACCATTCTGTGATTCTGCATGTGTGCATCTAAACATCTGTGTGTGCACTTACATATGTACCTATAAATAAATACACCTGCTAAAATCAGTGCTTCCAACCTCAAAATGTTCCACCCATCATGACTCTTCTCTGAGTGATGAGGCCACGTCTTTCCAAGGAAGGACAGCTACGGAAAGCTAACTAAAAATGTAAATACTCCCACACACCATCTAGAGCATCACAGCACCTGTCCACTGCCAACAGAAATGTGGTAACACACCCAAAACCTAAGTAATTGTAAAAAAGACAACTGTGCTCAGTCAGTATTCACTGAACATAAAGAAGGATTTGTGTACTTAAATGGCCATTTTTCCCTGCTGTATCATTTGGCCTAATAAAAGATGCTGCCCATATTCACAAAATTACCTCCTCTCCACACCACACCACCACAACACTGCTACTGCATCCGTTTGCTTGTATTAGACATGCATCATTCTCTTAAATACTTTAAATTCTCTATTTAATCTTCTGGGAAATAAAAATTAGGAAAAAAAAAATATAAAGAACCAGAGGGCATTTGAAAGCTCTGTGTTCCATTATCTCAACCATCTCCATAAGCCTGACCTGGCTTGCAACCCAGATTAGACATAATAGCTGTTCCCCAGTGGAACTGGCCCAGTCTCTGTCTCTCCAGTTCAATGCTATTTCGTGCTGGCAGATTAAAGATAATGAGTGCAGACAGATACAGCTTTCCCTGCATCAGGAGCTAATGTTAGTGGCTTTGGAGGTGTTTTTTTCTCTCCTGAGCCACCTGCCATCTGTTTAATCTACACGAAAAAAAAAACCCGACCCAACCTCTTTTTTGTTGATGTTGCTTCACATTAAACAGGCATCGCTGACTGAGGACTTGTCTCATCCTCAGTGAGTGCTGGTTTAACACCAGGAGGGTGTTTCAAGGACAAGAAGAGCCCAAAAGAGCAACCTGCAGGATGAGAAGGACAGACTCTTTCTGGGACTGTCCAGCACCTTCTGCCACGTCCTTCATAAAAGCAGTGGCTTGGACAAGAGGATGGGTGCCTTTGCATATATTCTGAGTCTGAATTAATTTGGGTATTTCCAATGGCTTCCATGAAATTAGGTCCATTTGGATGCAGAGATAATCTAGTTGGGAATTCGAAGCTTCCTCTGCCTTTTCCACAACCACAGCTACAAGACTGTGCAGGGAAAACCCACACAGAAGAATGTGACGTTTTTCTTAAGAGAGAACACTTGAAAAATCTTTTTGTCGGTGTCATGTCTTGTTTGACTTTTTTTTTTTTAATTAAAAAGTTAAGAAAAACACAAGGAAGAAAGAGGGAATCTGCTCTATTTCCAACCTTCAGATAAACTTTATTCCCAGACAAGGCCCATAACAGTCAGCACTTACAGTGTTGTCGTCAATGTGCAGTGATGATGAGCTCTCCTGGGAAGGGTAACACAGACCTGCAGCACCTGAAGCTGCAGGAGTATCCACCTGCTTCTTTACACCTTTTCTGGGCACTTTTTCCTTTTCAGAAAGTGCAAAGTGATCATGCTTCTGACACCAGACAGAGCTCGGAAATGGCACCTTCACTACAAACACCAAGGGAAACTGAGAATGGGGAATGGGAAAGTCCCAAAGACAAGGATTCTCTGCAGCAATTCACAGCTGGTCTGTCATCATCCAAACACATCTCCTACCCCTACCAGAGTGGGAATGGTTTAACACCAGATTTAAACATTGGGAGATTGTATCTGATGATCCTGTAGTTCACCAAGTCCCTTCAAAACTAAGCAGATTTTTTACACAAGAGAAAACATTACATATAGGATATATGCTTTGGCAGAAAAAAACCCCTCAACCTGCATCAACATCAGCTCCTGCAGTTCCTTAGGGATCTGTCAAGGTGGGTGAAAAGGGAAGTCAGCACTGCTTCCTCTTCTGTGCTGCTGTTTGACCTTCCCACCAGAAACACTCCACGTTCTGCCTCTCTCCTCGCCTCCCTCTTTTGCACCATGACTACTATTAATTACACCCATATTTCCCCTTCCTTTTGCACAGGAAGCAAATCCTTCCCCATTCCCAGGTCTGCCTCTTGCTTTGGAAAAGCGCTGTGCAAGGAAAACTGAAGTCACAGAGAGGCAGAATAACATCGTGGCTGCAGAGGTTCCCTCCTGAGGATTGTCTGGCTGCATTTATGATAATCCCTTCATTCCATCTGCAGCCCACGCCCTGGTACAGCAACCCCCTTTCCTAGTTCCAAGAAATTATGCATTCATTATGGAGGAAATTAACACCTCAAAGCAAACTATAATTAGGAATTCTTCAATTCGGTTTATGCTTTTTCAATTAGCCCCTCTATAATTTTAATCACGGGAGCATTAACATGTTTCCGGAATTTATATACCTGTAGTATAATTAAATCCT
>NW_020955317.1:444249-575247 GCF_003031625.1 Empidonax traillii
CTTTCCTAGTTCCAAGAAATTATGCATTCATTATGGAGGAAATTAACACCTCAAAGCAAACTATAATTAGGAATTCTTCAATTCGGTTTATGCTTTTTCAATTAGCCCCTCTATAATTTTAATCACGGGAGCATTAACATGTTTCCGGAATTTATATACCTGTAGTATAATTAAATCCTGAAACGCCTTAGTCTGCAACAACAAAGCAGAGCTGAGTCATCTTCCCTTCTATTGACTTCTTGTGTTATTATAGACACATCAAAGGGCACCTGGGAGTGTAAACATCACCACATGGAGCAGAGAAGAGCCCACTTGTCCTCTGAACTCATCATCCTCACTCCTGATGGAGGGACTGCTGGCTGGGTGAAGCCTGTGCTCTGCTCCTGAGGGGTGGCCATTTGCCAGGGATTTGTGCTCACACTCATCCCATCTCATTTTAAGTCCCTTAAGGAGCCTCTTCAATGAGGAAAATCATCCTTGGTGCTCCACCAGAAGGGTCAAGGTGCTTCCTGTGGGCTGCTCCAACCCCGAGCAGCTGTGGGCAGGCTCAGCTTGTCCCACTGAAAAGTCTCATCCAAGGGTTCTCACAGGCTTGGCACTACACCTCACAAAATTCTGACAGCAAGGAAGGGGCGTGTTGGTTCTGGGAGCTGTGAGGTAAAGAAACGTCTCAGGGAAAAAGAAAAACCTCAAACTGGCAACTGTGGGTATTTTCTCCTGCTCCCTCATCTTACTGCTTGACAGCTTGATGTGAGAAAATGGCCATCCATTTGTGAATCTCAGCTTAAAGTTCAGACTTCATTAACCTTTTGATTGCTGGAATTAAATCTGACAGACTACACGGTCAGCACAAAAGATTTATGCAAAAATATTCCTTCCCCCATTCGGTATCCTCCAGCCATACATAAAAAGTGTTAGCAAAAAAAGCCTCACTGTAGTACTAATAAAATGCTGCTTGACACAAAAGAATTGGCTGCATGTGTGATTTGATGGTTAAAATATTATCATGAAAACATATTCAAATTCTAAAGCTTTCCTCTCTCGTTTCTGTCCACTGCCAAAGCTCTCTGTGGAATGGTCACAGACACAGCAGGTCACCCAGGCTCCAAGATCAGCTGTGGCTCTGGTAGCTGATAAATGGCCAAAGGCAGTTCTGTGACTTCTTAAGGGACACAGTTCTCAGCTGAATAGTTTTCTGTTCCAGTAAGAAAATGAATTTCCTGTACCAGATGCAACAACTGACCCCAAATGCCCTTTATCCTCACTTTTTAGGACTAACACCTACCTCTTTGGGGGAACTAAGAAAACCTGGGAACCCCCATTCAATAAATTATGCTGTGGTACATGAAAGACTATGAATATTCCTTCCTGAAACTTATGGTGCTCAACCTGCATCCTGATGCATCCCTGTATCTCCTGACACAACAGGCAAGGCACTTCTAATATTCAGAATAATTTCCAGTCCTACTGAAGTCATTATGGATGATCCCTTGAAGTGTCCAAGGCCAGGTTGGATGGGGCTTGGAACAACCTGGTCTAGTGGAAGGTGCCCCTGCCACTGGCAGGAGGTTGAAATTAGATGGTGTTTAAGGTCCCTTCCAACCCAAACCATTCTAGGACTCCATTTAACACCACAACTTGACAACTCCAGCTGGAATGGAAGTGCAGGCTCAGGACTGCAGGGCTCTGGCCAAACTCTGAGCTGGGACACATCAATGAGGTTAAACCTGTGAGTGCTTCCTGTGCAACCTTATTCTGTTCTTTTCTGGTACAACAAGCATCATGCTGATCCTCACAGTTGACAGTACTCCACCCAAACTCTCATCTTCCTTCTTTCTCATTCTCATTTTCATTCTCTCACATTTGCACACGGTTAAAGAAAAAGCAGATCTGGTTTCTCTCTAAGAAGAAAGAAACTCTCTCATTTACCTTCAAACCCTGAGCTAAACTGAAGGCTGAATGCCAGGCGAGAGAAACCCAGCTTGAATGATTTCAGAACAATATCCCTGAGGTATATTATAGGAGATGTTAATTAATACAGATAATTAGGCTTATAATATCAGAAGCCTAGATTGATAATCTCATTCCTCATTAAATACTACAAAATTAAAAGATCTAACGTGATGACTATTTTGCCCTGTATTCAATCAACCCACTCATGTGACGCAGCCATTTGAATACGAGCTTAGAAAACGCAGACCAGGAATTTCATTTTCCAGGTTCTAAGAAGATGCCTATCAAGGCAATCCAACTTTCAGAACCAGGCAAGATAATTTCAGCATTAAACCCCCTTTTATTGTTTTGCTGCTCCTTGACTCCAGTCTTTATTTTGGAACACAAGGTACGCTGCGTGGGAGTTTTAAGAACAAGCAATTGCCACCCTTTCTTGGCATTAATGAATTAATTATCAGCACAAATGCCTGAGGCATGCTCATGTGATGCCACTGAGAGGCTGCAAAGCAGTGAGCTGAACAGCACTGCTCCCTGTACAGCGATGGAGATCTCTACACCAAAGCCATCAGCTCCAAAACAAAACAAAAACCTCAGCAAATATTGTGAATTCAGAGTTTCTCCCCACGGAATTGAGGTCACTAGGCCTGCAAACCACTCCTTTGTAAGGATGGAAAGGAGTATTGTGCAGAAAAAGCAAAATCAGACTAAGGATGCCAGTGAGAGAGATGCAGGAAAAGTAACTGAGGATGAAAAGATGATGCCCAAAATCATTTTAAAAAAAAAAAGAAAGAAAAAAAGAAAAAAGAAGGAATTATCTGGAGATTAAATTTATAGCCTGTGGCTCCACACGTTCCCAATTTCTGCTTTGTTGCAGACAGAAATGAAAGGCAAGTGTTAGCTAGTCAAAATCTCAGTTCTCTAACATACAATGGAAGCAAAACCACTGCCCTCCATCACAGGAATTTTTCATTTGTTACTGAATATAGGAATACTTAGGTAAAATTACATCCTTCAGGATTGTTTCCTGGGAGAATAGCTTGAGCATAAAACCAGAAAAAACCCATTGTTTTTAGGTGTTCTGTTAAATAACACTACAGATGTTTTCTCTTAACATGTTTAGCATCATGGACACCAAAAATTACCCTTATTTCATGCTTAGAAGACCAAGACTCAGATGTTGATACTTAAGAGTACATGGGGCTCAGTCCACATAATCTAATTTCTCCTCCTGGCTGAGTGTTGATATGAAAATATTTATTGGACCTTTGTCCAACACTTCTATTTTAAATATTTAATCTCCATTCTCTTATTTAGATTTACTTCATTCCTTTCAGATGTATATTAATTAAATAACCCATCCTTCCTCACAGAAATGATTACAAGTGTCCAACCACTGCATGTATTCACAATAAATGATCTTATGAATCAATATATTTCTCCAGGATCACTTACACTGCAAATATATATATATATAAATATCAAATATATACATTCTCCCCCACCCAAAGAAAAGACATCTGCAAAAAGGCAAGAGCAAGGGTCAAATAAAATTGTTCTAATTATATTATGTCTCTTTAACACAGTGCAGTGATCAGGTGCCTAAAGACTGTCCTGCACCTGTGTGCTGGCAGCACACAAGAGAACACCACAGATTATTTACTGATCCATATCTGAGCACTGCAGGAAGATAAGGAGATTAAACCCATCTTTTTCCAACAAAAAAAAGTTCTCTGCTGTCTGAAACCCCCCTCAAATATAACTGCAGGCTGTTCTCTTACGTCCTTCTACAGTGTCCTACAGCTCCAACACGCAGAGCAGGGCATTGACAGGGCAATCACACCGATTTGGGGAGCATTTATTCCAGCTCTGAAATCCTCAAAACTAACACCTGCTCTGGAAATTTGATTTTCTCCATAATAGTAGTATAGGTAGATTGATAGAAGCAACCGTGTGTTAATAAACCAGATGGACTTGCAAATATCCAACACCCAAAAACCAGCCCAGTGGACGAGTCGTGTGGATAAAACCCCTCACAGTGGTACTTCCAAGCAGTGAGGGGGATATAAAGCCTCAAATAGAGGTCTAAAGATGTCATATGTGAATAATCTATGAAGGACTGACTCAGCCCTCCTGACAATAACACATTCAAAGGCAGAAATATCCTCAAAATCACATTGGAGATTTTCAGGAAGGAGTTGAGGAGGGAAGATTGAGAACACTTGCATTCTTCCTTCCTCTCGTGAATGCATTATAGATGAATGTCAGCCTTCAGCAAATCAATCACAGCACCATTCACGGGGTTTAGATTGATATAATAACACCTAAAAGTTATTTTTAAAGGGCAATATGTGGAGTCAAGCTCTGCAGGTTATACCACGAAAAATAAAGGCCCCAATGAAAAGTCTGTGCCACAGGGGAGAACATTTCTGCTTGCTGAGGCTTCACCTCTCCTTTGGCAACAGGACAAAATAGATCAAAGAATATCTAAGTTTATATTAATCCTATTAGTTCATATGAAAGTGTCTTCACTGTTATCCATAGATCATTAACAATGCTGAGTTCATGGTCGTTACTTTTATAAACAACCACATTTAAATTATTTATCACGAGCACTGGGGAACATCAGAGTCGTCTTAATGCTGAAAGTGACTTTGGAGTTGGTGTGCCTGCATTTCAGATGAATGAAAAATACAATGAATCTTATTTTAAATATCCTACAGTCTTACTCTAAAAATGTTCCTGCAGACCATCCTCCATCCCTGTGCTACAGTAGAAGGAAATAACTCAAGAAAAAGTTACTTAACTATCTTATGTATAGATACTACCTTAGAGTCACATCCCTACATCACTTCAACTCACCATCCCCACAAGAGAGAGTGCTCAGACGTGGTCCTAAATCTCTGTTTGTCTTAATGCCTTCAGTACCTGAACACAGTATGGCATCATATCCTTAAGGGGCTCGAAGCCACTTAAGTTTGCATCGGACTTTTAAAGCACTTTTTTTTTTTTTTTTAAATCACATTTAATAGATATGACTGGAAAATACCCCACTTGTGAAAGAGAAATAAATCCTATATAACCAAAAGGTAGAACAACTGACCAGACAAAAACAAAGGAGATGTATTTGAGTTCAGCTTGAATACAAAAAAAAACACTGAAGAGGATAAACCACCACCTCATTCTTGTGTAATTAAGAGTGTCCCAAGCAGTTCACAATATGTTGTTCCTGTAATGTGCTGGGTGATGCTGACATTCCCTGCTCTGAGGGAATGTTACCTGCTTCTGGATACGGTATTTTGAGAGAATCTCACGAATGGGAGTGTGCAAAACAGACTGGAAGAAAAGGGAATAAGTTGGGAAAATGAAAGGTTGGAATAACTGGGTTTGTCAAGGCCAGCCTAGGAACACTCTGGTTACACAGAGGAAGGCACTCCCACATTCTCAGGCTGTCATATTTAACAAAAAGCTAAAATTCTTCCCTCCCTTTACTACCCCTGCCCCTCCTGGTTTCCATACACACATCTGTAAGTCAGGGAAATGGACTCATAATAGGAAATAATTTTATCACTTAAGTGTGGCATGTAAATATTGCCCTCTCTGCAAACATGTGTATAATAGGCTACCATGCAATTAAAGAAACCAGAGTGAAAATTTATAAAAAATCTCTACCAATTTTACATACAGATGCATTTGCTGGCAAAGGCATTATTCACTGAATGCAGTTAAAGTGCAGTAAATCGACTTTTGAGAAAAATCACAAGACTTTTCAATAAAAAGACAAAATAGCAACACTGTTAAGACAGCAGGTGGTAAAACGAGATACAGGAATGTTCCCCCATATAAAGAAATAAAACAAAACAGAGCTGTGTGATTTTACTGCTCTTTTCCAGCAGAAAAACATCCCTAAAGGACTCAGAAAATAGGCTCCTAAATTTGCTCATATGGAGTACCAGAGATTGAAAGGGAAACTTTGAAATACACTGCTCAGAAAAACTAGAGAATGGATGGTGCAAGTCTTAAAGAGGAGACTTTTTTCCTGAGCCTGTCAATGCAATTTGAGGGAAAGCTGTGACGCAGGCTGGACCACTAAGCAATGCAGGACATTTCATTAAATCCAGCAGTTTACATCTGAGCAATTTGCTCCTGAATACATCCTTCAAAAGCACTAAGAACCTGTCAGTGAGGCACAGAAGCCCAGGTCACTTGGAAAGAAGGAACTAGAGGTTTTTAAAATACCAGGCATGAAAAAAACTTCAAAGGTCTCCTGTGAAAACTGAAGGTAAAAGCCTGAAGATCCCACAGGGAGTTAATGGATACCTGCTGGATACCACTGCAAAGCAGGACCCACTGATTTTGCTAAGTGATTCTAGCTGCTGCTCTCAGCTGAGGAGCCTGGCAGGAGGAGTGGCAGGATGAGGGGAAGGATGAACGGCCAACTGGCACTTCTGCCAGTGACAGACAAGGCAGTGCCAGCTCAGAAGGAAACTCTGTTCATCTGTGCTGGTGCTTTCCTCCACATACAACTTCACCCCGACGGAAGAGAGCGACAAAGCACAGACCTCTAAAGTCATGTTCCCACAGTCAGGGAGTGACCTGCAGTGGAGTGTCCCAGTTCAGCATCTCATCATTAAGAGCAGGGCCCAGATCAGAGTCAGTTAGAAATGTTTTTTTTTCTATTCCACAGGTCCCTGGGCAGCTCCCTGCCCCCAGATGACCAGGGAAGTGATTGCACCCCTGTACTGGGCACTGGTGAGGCTGCACCTTGAGTGCTGTGTCCAGGTCTGGGCCCCTCACTGTGAGAAAGACATTGAGAGGCTGGAGTGAGTCCAGAGAAGGGAATGGAGCTGGGAAGGGGTTGGAGCACCAGGAACTGCTGAGGGAGCTGGGGGATCTCAGCCTGGAGAAAAGGAGGCTCAGGAAGGACCTTCTCACTCTCTGCAACTCCCTGACAGGAGGGGGGAGCCAAGTGAGGGTCGGGATCTGCTCCTAAGGAGCAAGAGACAGGACAAGAAGAAATAGCCTCAAGCTGCACCAGGGGAGGTTCAGGATGGACATCAAGGAAGAGTTTCTTCATGAAGAGGGTTGTCAAGCTCAGGAACAGACTGCCCAGGGAGGATGTGGAGTCCCCATCCCTGAAGATGTCCAAGGAACAACTGGATGTGGTACTCAGTGCTCTGGTCTAGTTTACAAAGCGGTGATTGGTCAAAGCTTTCCCAACTTAAATGATTCTTAAATTGTTTGTGTAATTCTGTATATCCTCTGCTCTGTCAGCAGGACCTGCTTGCCTACATTAGCAAAGCCTCACTAAATCAGAACTCCTTTTTTCTGCACCAGATTCATTCCTTCATTGTACAACCAGCCCAGCAGCAAGAGCTGGTTTGTGTATGTGAGAAGTGAGGCTGGACCCAGCAACTGCACAAATGCATCTGCAAGCATTAAAGACAGTTCAGGCACTCCTACAGCAGTTACCAGCAGGCCTTGCTCACCATGGAAGAGGGGGCAGGATGAAGACCTGGAGCCTCCTCCACCTTCCCTCAGTAGCCAGCTCCGCGTCCTGCTGTGCTCCAGCGCTGCAGAGGCATCTGAAGTGCTGCTGAGAGGGTAATAACCCTGCACAGTGCCAGCAGCAATCCTTCCTGGAGGTTAACAGCAGGAGGCAAGGAGGTTGAGGCATTTATAAAAGCAGACTGTGAAAGGCAGAATCAACAGCTGAGTTGGCCTTTTAGTCAGCGCTGGCTTTCAGCAGCTCCATTATCAGGGGAGAATGAGAGAGGCGTGAGGGAAGCCTGGGGAGGAAGGAGAGGGGGGAAACTGTGAAAAGAGAAGACAAAACACCCACCTGACAGGTGCTCCCCGGGACTGAGCAGGCTTCAGCATCACGGTGATGGTGGTGTCAGTCTCATTCAGGGGCGAGTCCGTGTCATATTCCGGCATCGACGGCGCTGCAGCAGAGCAGACACCTCAGTTACACACCACTTACTTACTCATGCTAACATTTCTTGAAGACCATTTCACCTTTCCACAAATGAAATATCAAAATACTCCCCGGTGTTATGACCAGAGTTATCTAAACTGCTTAAATATTTGTGCACTCTTTTTCTCTTCAAATTAAACAGGAATTGCCACGCCCCCCCCCTCCCCTCCAGATCTTCAAGCTGGCTTTGAAAATCCTGCCCTGTATTTTTAAGACTTAGTAATGCTCTGAGGTGGGATCGTTCCTTCCATTTTAAAGGTGAAGAAATAAAAATGCATGGACATGATCAAAAAACACCCACTCAAGATGAGTGGGTCAGTGGCAGAGCTAAGGAAAGCACACAGGAATCCTGAACCTTTTCTGGTCAGTGCATTATCCTTCTCACATCTTAAGAGTTCTTCATACACAGACTTAAGCTGTGTCCCCTTGATTAGCTGGAAGGTGTGTTATGGAGCACAGAAGATGAAAAGAGGGTAGCACAAATTAGCCAGGTTATTTTTGCACCCAAACCCGTGGCATTTTACCCCAGGGCTTTAGTGATGTTGACCCAACAGGCAGCTGCACAGACTCCAGTGCTGCCCTAGGGCAGTTCCCAGCCATGGCATCCCCATCCCTTCCCTGACATGTCTCCCAAAACAATACAGAAACCCAAGGAATATTCACACCCAACCAAACTTTAGTTTCTCCTTCTGCTTTGTTATCTTCTCTTAGGATCATTCCATGAAAGTAGAAGTTTCCCTTAGTAAACATATTTTACTTCTTGCTTTTTCCTTCCCCCGACATCTATTTGGGACAAATTTTACTGTGCAAGAACTGAAGAGATCCTGAGGTCAGAGCAGCATCAAATTTGTTCCAAAGATGCAAGTTTGGTTCAAATATCTTTAAAATATAAAGCAAACAGAAGAATCCACACAAATAGTTCACCTGCAACTCACAAGGGCAAACTGCACTGTGGGGGATCCCATATTTAATCCTCTCATAGTGATTTCCACTGTAATCTTATTTACAATCGGGATTTTTATCTAAATGCCTGAAAACTGTCAAGAATGGGGCTGCTACTATCAGCTCAGCTACTGACTTCCCTGTCAATAAGCCAGGGAAGAATGACTGCCAAGTCCTTCAGGAGGATTTCTCTGAAATAAGGTGCTCTGCATCAAGGGGAAGCAGTGAGACATTTAAAGAAGACACATATCACCAGTGGCCTTCTATACCAGAGATCAACATCAGCTGGAGATCAAAGACTGATTTGGGTTGGAAAGGAACACAAAGATCCTTTTGTTCCGACCCCCTGCCATGGGCAGGGACACCTTCCACTACCCCATGGGTGTGTGGCACCTCAGGCACACTGCAGTTGTGAGAGATGTCCCTAAAGCAGCAAGTCCTGCTCAGCAGATGAATGCCTGTTTCCCTGCCCAAAGGAAAGTCCTGAGGGATCCTGCCACTCAGTTGGGATTGAGACATAAACAAACGTGTCCACCCATATAAACAGGTATGCTCACACGTCGCTACAGCACAGATATCTTTTCATTTTGAAACCCACACAGACTTACAAGGACATCCCAGTCAGTGCAAAAATACTTCTCCCTGATAACCTTGAGACTGCCTTTTAGAGCAAGTTTAACAGTCATTTCCAAATTACTTGGAAAAGGCAAATGTCACAAACTTGACCATGCAATGAGATAATCCAGTGTCAGAGACTCTCCCAATGCTTGCACGGGGTCTGTACCCAGCTGTTGTGAACCAGGTATTTCAAAGATGGGAGGGAGAAAAGACAATAAACCAAGTGTGCATACAGGGAGTAGTCATGCAGGCTTCCAACACAACTTGAGCACTCATGGAATAACAAAATTCAAAGAAACAGAATCAGAGGGGAAAAGCACTAACTACCATTGTTGAGCTATTTTGCTTCTCTGGTCACAAAGGAACAGAGTGCACACCATGCTGTCCCTTCACAGCAGGGCTGCACAAACCCCAACAGTCTGTGGAGCTCTTTGGACACTTAATGGCTTTACTTCAAGTGGTTTAGGGCTTTTGGACTAAATGTTAAGGGTTCAAACCCTGCTGATGGCCAGCAGAAGAAAGGGATGCATTTTACTTCCCCCAAGTTTACTTTGTCACTCACTGCTCGCAATTTGCTTTTATAAAGCAATTTAGTAAAAGGGCAGTGGAAAACACACACTGCTGTGCCTTCTTTCCTACAGCACCCAGCCCCATTTTCAAGCATTCCAAGTGTCCTGAATGTCCCAAATGTTTATTTTGGCTTTACTAAAAAAAAAAAAAAAAAAAACCAGTTAAGGTAGTTCAAAAAAATGTCAGCAACTCTCTCTGTTAGAAAAGCTATTTCAGTGGTATCAACTAAATGTTAAAATTAAAATCTACATATATCTGCCCAATATCACCTCTACCATCCCTTTTTTGATAACTAGCCTAAGTCTGCTCTTTGCTTTTTCACACATTCTCTTTGCAATGCCTCCTTATTTTAGTGCCTTTCATATTCTTGTCTGCCTACCTCAAGCCCTCCCTCTGCTCCTACTCATAAAAACCCCAATGAAAACAGCTTTCCTCCTTTATTTTTAGTCTCTTTGCACTATTAATTCTATTACTTCATTACATCCATTTTGGTGCATTCTGAAAATAAAAACCACATTACTGAAGGAGCTTCCCCATCCAGGCAGATAATGCTGACAATAATTATTATAGAGGTAGTTCATTTGTACAACTAATGATGATTCTCACTTAAAACGCTCCACAAAGACATTCATGGCTATTTAAGATACCCACAAATTACCCACTGCATTTGTAACCAGATCAAACACAGGTTTAAAAATCTGCCCTATGAAACTGGGAGAGACACTGAGCTGAGTATTTTTTATTGTTTTATGCACCAGCTTTAGATCTGAAGAACAAAGCACTGGAAAATGGTGAGTTTTTTTTTTTTTTTTTTTTATTTCTCCAAAGCAGTACCTGAAATTTTAGTTGCAATCCGAGTGGTGATGGGTGGCCCAAAGCCCTTGACTGTGCTGGCTTTGATGGTGAAGGAATACGTGGTCCCTGGGTATAATCCTACAAACAGGTGGTGGGTCTCATTCCTCAGCTTGAAGACCTTCCCCCTTTGGCTGGACAGGTCAGCACTGGGATCCAGGGACCCAACAGCCTTGTATGTAATCTGCAAATGAAGAACAAGGAAAGGAAGGTGATAAGGGGCCTGTTTTTGCTCCCCTGTTTGCCATCTCTTGGAATTAGAGAGTGAAAACACAAGGACGGGGATCATTTCAGTATCTCCGGTGAGCGGCTCTGCGTTTGCACCCCAACACGGCGATTTTACTTCGGGAAAAACTAATCCCTTCTCTCCACTCAAACCTCAGCATGGGCTGATCGACAACAAAAGATGCAACGAATTGCTTTTTTTGTTCCAAATCTCAGAACTTCTGTAGTCAAATGAGAGCACACAGCACGACCGGCAGCATTACCATGAGAATTTCCCCCACAGCAGCTGAAAACCCCTGGTGCAAACACGGATACATTTTCTTTTGGAAAGTCATCTTTACATATCTTCTTTTGGCAAATCATCTTCTCACAAGGCAGCTGAAAACAATGGCAGGAACAAAGGCTTTGAAAAGTCTTTTCCTGTGCTAAGGGAACACGCTGAAATGAAATTGTACATTTAAATGAAATAAGTATCACCACGTCTTTGGACAAAAGCCCTTCTCCTCTGTAAGTCAGCCACTGATATACTTTCCCTCCCCTCATTCTGAGCCTCAGAGTGCAGATTTACACGTGGTTCACACCTGAGAGAATAAGCCAGGAGGGTTCTGGACATGGAGAGGTGTCAGGAGTACACCTATAGCTGGTGCCAGCACACCATGAGAGGAACCCACACTGCAAGCACACCTTTGAAATCCTGCTCCAGCTCCATCATCTTACCCATGGAAACCCTCCGGATATACAGACACTTGCAAGCAAAACTCATGACTTATTTACCAGCCAATTCCTTGCCTGCCTTCCAAATTCAATCCACAGGCAGCTCAGTTTCAATAGAGCTGTCAATATAATACACCGTGCTCTGCTGCTCTCCTAACCTTTCCTGATATTATGGGAGCCTCACTTATTTGTAATGAAACACTATGAATAAATCAATGTATGTTAATACATGAAGTCTTCAATTTTTTATGAAGGTCTCCACAAGAATCTAATTCCCAGCTTTGCTTGAAAGAGCCTTTGAAAATTTTTAAGTCGCTTGTCTTGTGACAGGAGGAAAATGTTGCATTTTCAGGAAAAATAAATACCCAATGTTTAAAAAAGGGAAGCTTTAATAACAACAGGATAAATAAGAGACTGATGTTACTGATACCAGAGAAAGGTGAGAGCATGTGAATCCTATTATTTGGAAAAAGAATAAAATTCAGACAGAGCTGACAGCCAAGATGAGGCAGCATAACAGAGAAGGGACATGAATTACACCAGTAACAAGAAATTACAAAAGCAGAACTCTTAAGGGAACTATAATTAGACAGTTTTCAGGTGATTTCATTGAAAACCAGCTACTTTTTTCCAGGGATTACAACGTGGTTTTAAATTTTTATTATTTGCCAGACGCCTAAGAAAGAGAGAAATTTTGGCATGAGGGCCCTGAAAACAAAAAATTCAGTACAAGAGTAGAAATCTCTACCCCCACTCCTTTTCCTTCAGCGAGCCAAGAACCATGGAAGGCAGCATGGCATGGGACTGAATTTTGACAGTTCTTTCTGCATCAAGGTACTCAGGGCAAGGGAACCTGTATAAAAACACCACTAGGGAATCAAAGACCTTTAAATTAAGAGACACGACCACGCCACGGCCAAATCCAGAAAGAAAAATGTATTTAATTTAGTGAAGGAAGGAACCACTGCAATCTGTGTGCTCTGCTGCCACAACAAGTGCTGGAGAAATAGAAATTCCGTAAAAATACAAAGGGGAATCAGCAACACAAGAATTTGGGACAAAAGAAAGGGAACTTCCTACTGCTGGGGCACTGAAAAGCTCATTCACAGGATGCCCAGGTCAGGCAGTGACCTATGCAAAATCAGTGGTATTTATTTTCAAGCACATCATACAGGAGGCTATAAATATAAGTGGAAGATGCACTTGTCCTTGATCTCCATATAAATATAAGTATTCAGCTACCTTCAGCAGTTCTAAAATCACTACAGAAACAGTTATTTTTCCTTATTAAAAAAACCCTATCCCCTTAAGGCAAATAGAACTAGAAAAGCTTTCAAGAAGAAAACAAACAAAAAAAGAAACAACTTGCTGATTTTAAAAACGAAACAAACCAACCCAATCTGTATTTTTTTTTCTTTTTTCTGTTGTCTGAGGCAGAGAATGAGGACAAGGGACCTTAAAATAACCTGGGTCAACCCAGAAGAAATAGGGAAGGAGGACACTGCACTTGAGAGAATGTCCACAATTTGACACTAAAATCAGACTTCAGGATTTCCCCTGAACTATTTTTAGGATACATAAACTACAGCGAAGAGATTCATGGCCCAGCCAAATGTGAGATTATTATTTCTGCAGCCAGACTCTCTTTTCAATAGTTACAAACCCTGTTAAACCAGGTGATGTGCAGACATTCAGAGAAGCCATCCCTGTCCCCAGATCAGAACATTTGACTTCAACCCACGAGCAATACCTGGATGCAACACAGAGAACAGGAGCACAAGAGCACAAAGCTGTGATGACTCTTGTCATGACCACCACGAGCTGGTAATCTCCACGCTGCCATTTATTACACAATTTTGTGGTCGAGGGACTCTGGATTTCTGTGTTTGCTGAGTGCTGATGGCTGAGCAGCAAAACCCTAGGTGAACCAGATGAAGCAGCCCCGAATACAGAGCCCTCCACTTGGAAAAGGAGGCAAACCCTCTTCCAGCTCAGGGAAAATCACAGCCATTTTTCTCCTCCAAGTGAGATACCTGCTGTTTCTCTAGATATTAATGCCACCCTGAGCGTGGATTAACATCTGAGAGCTCTGTCTCAGTCTATCCCTCCATGGACCTCCCAGCTGAGCTGCAGCAGCTGCCACCTCAGCTGCAGTCACAGCTGCCCTTGCCAGCAGCATCTCCTAGGGTGTGGGATGGCTGCTCCCTCCTTCCCTGGCACAAATCCATGCTCTGCAACTCTCCTGGTAGCCACCATCACCTCCAGTCACCGGGATTTCCTCACTGGAGTATCTGAGCAGTGCTGCACCACATGGATCTGTGTGAATCCCTGTCCCTGTGTCCAGGAGGTTTCTCCTACAGAAATAAAGATGCTGCAATATATCACTGATACGTTCATTTTCATGCAGAAATGTATCCTGCACCAAACTGTAACCAGCTGAAAGGAAGACACTAAGAAATTGCCACTCCTCTTAACTGATATAAACTAAATTTTCTGAAGGAAGAGAAATTGCAGGGAATGAAGAGAGTGAAAAATTTTCGAGAAGAAACCATGGAAATTTCAAACTCTGGAGTCATTTATAAAAGCACAAAAACATGTCTGGAGAAGAAATGCCGCACTTTCTGGAATAAGAAGGATGCTGGGAAAAAAACACCTGCTCTTGTGGTTCCTATGCTGAGTATTTATCTTGATTTCTTGTTCCAAGTGTCAAAGCATTTCATTACAAAACAAACAAGAGATTCTAATCTAAAAAATGAGATGACTCAATCGCTAGATAGCAGCTGTTCTAAATTATAATAAAAAAATCTATTTTAAAGACAAGCCATGTCATCTAATATTTGTGCTTTCTGGGGGAAAAAAAAGGAAATAAACAATATTATTAATTTAAATGTTTAAAAACCTACAAAGAAAACAAACAGGAAAATACTCAGAAATTTATTTGAGAATATAATTCTGACTGGAAATATTGAAAATATTTATTTGCATTCCGATGTAGAATAAATGCAAATACAAAGATGAGCAAATTTCTCACAGGACTGAAACTCTATGTTTTTTAACCACCCTCCTGTTATCTCCTGCACACCAGGTGCTGTCTGTCCTCTGCAAACTGGAATGCCTGTCCCATGTTTACATAAGGAATGGAGAGTTTACATATTGGCTCCAGGGGAACTTGATGATCCCAAGGAAAGGTTTCAGTGGCCAACACTACAATGGTTCCAAACACAGCAAAAACCAGCAGGGAAATACACATTAATAAAAACTAAATCTTCCTTGGAACCTTCTTCAATGAGTTAATGAAACACTTCTCAAACTGAAGCAGTGAGAGAAGCAAATTTGGAGAAATCAGGAAGTCAGATGGTGAAGGAACTCAGAAGGATAAAGGACAGGCACATCCCAGCAGCACAGGGGGGACAGAACACTGAGCCCAGGAGCCTCCCAGCCAGACAGGAATCCCACACCCAGGAGGTGCTCAGAGGGTTCAAATCCTCGGTCAACTGTGCAAAATTTGGCTACGTTGAGTCCAAATGCTTTGTCAAGTGCAAACCAAGTCAACAGTTCAAGAAGTTCAAGTCTACAGGAAACTATCAAAAAAGGCTTTATATGTTTAATTTCCAGGTGTTCAGTGATATATATAATTGCTGTGATAGACTATGGGGAAGAAAATAAGAACAGATCACTGTAAGAATTGGGATTATTAGTGAGTTCACTGTTGGTTCTTAATTATTTATATCCTTTATACATCTATATAAATATGTGATACAGCATCCAATCAATGCCAGTGCCCCATTAACCAGAGGCATCCCCTCTTATTCCATCCTTCTTTCTGTTTTTTACCCATTTTAAACTTTGTAATATTAACTCCTGGAAGTTACTGAGCTATGTTAACCACTACAGGGACGTAGATATAATATTGAGAGCATAAGCACAGAGCTTCACAGAGCTCAATTTAACACAATTTGGGAGTGCTTTGCTAACTGTCATTGTCTGCAAAACTTCTCTTACAAGGACTTATAAAACTTTCCCAGTGAAGGGAGAGACCACAGAAGAGGAGTTAACTAAACTATTTTCCACTGCAAACATTTCTTCAGAAGGAAGCACATAATTAAAAAAAAATAACCAAAATAATCCCCCCTCAAGTCACTTGGATTTTCCAAAACCCCAGAGGATTTCTGGCAACCACAGAAGTCTGGTGAATTTTACTCCTTCTGTGCACAGTGGAGGAAGAGGGGGCTTTGTCCTGTGCTTTTTGAAATCAAATTATAACCAGGTGTGGTTGAAAATTCGAGGTTAAAAAGATCCCTAAAAAAAAAGCAGGTTCACATTGTTAAAAATGTGGTAATTAAACAGTGAAATGGACCATCAAGCAATGTGATAAATTACACTTTGGCTTTAGGAGTTCCCTTGGAAGGACATATTATGGCACACATCACAAGGCCCCAAGCTTAATACAAGAACAAACAGAGATAAAGATCTCATCACTTCACTGAAATGGCCCTTCTTGCCCTCCACTACTAAAATCCTTTGGGAACCCTGGATGGCTCTTCAGATTCCCTTTAATCCTCTTAAATAAATAAATTAACAAGACCGAATATTCCGCTCAAACCACAGCTGATATATCCATTTAGCCTTCCCCTCCATTTGATACATTCCAGTGAGCTTTCACACTGAGGAGGAACAGAATTGTCAGGATTTCGTGTGTTCAGAACCCTAAAACTGAGGGCAGCAAACTCCAGTGCCTCAGGATTGAGAGCCTGCCAGTCAAGGCAAAAAAAAAGAAATGCTCCTCTATTTCTTCCCACAGCAATTGCTCCCAGTATGCAGAGCACTTCATCTTATATCTTTTCTCATATAGAATTAATCAACCCCAGCGAGCAGAATTTTGCTCTTTGCAACCATATCCACCATCAACCATTAGGACTGTAAGCTTCCCCTCTGATTTCAGCAATTGCAGCCTGTTTCAATGCAAATGGTAAGAGCTGCTGTTAAATCACACACTACTTTGTGGATACATTATACAACCTTATATCTATTTTCCATTTTAGTGACAGCCTGCATAGCAGTTTGGGGAAGGCATTTGAAACCTATAAATCCATTACATTATTCCTCTACATTTCCACTGACATTTTATATTCCTGTCTTTATAAAACAGCCCATCCTACTTCTCCACAACCCACACCCTCACACAACCCCTAATACTTGGGGATGTTTTGGAGAAGACAAGTAGCTGTCACATCTATCTATCTATCTATCTATCTATCTATCTATCTATCTATCTATCTATCTATCTATCTATCTAATCTACCTAAAATGGTATTTCCCCCCATTTTTCACTTAGTATTGACTCAAGACTGAAAAAAAAAATCTCTTGCTATGGACAGAAGAGGAGCCAGAACGAGGAACATGACACAGCCACTATTTGCAGGACTGTGCCAAGGTCAGGAGTGGGGTCTGCAGGACATCCTGACTACTGTCTCTCCCTTTACTGAGCCAGAAGAAAAGGCAGCTTTTCCTGACATCTTGCTGCTTTTTGAACTCACTTGTGAAGCAAGACCTGGAATCAAGACCTTTTTTATCTGTTGGTTCTTGTCATATCCTGCTGCACAGAAGGGCACAGGGAGGTGGGTGCACAGGCAGTGAGGATCCCTGGGGACTGTCACACTTGTCAGCTCCTCCAGGGCTGCTCAGCAAGCAGGAGAGGAGGAGGAGGCACCACCCTGCCTGACCAGAACAGCCCATGAGCTGGAGTCACTCCCACGCCAGGGCTGGGCTCAGCCTCCCCTGCCCCAGGGGACTGTGTCCTGTCACCATGTCCCCACCAGCTGCCCTGACTCAGCTGACAGAAAGGGCTGGTACCAAACCCACTGAAATAACAAAACAAAGCCACTGACACCCCAGAAAATGAAAACTGCAGACCATTCCCAGCTTTAATTCCTTTCTTGTTTTAAAGTGGCATCCCCTGGAGAGGGACTTTTCACAAAGGCAGGGAGTGCTATGACAAGGGGGAATGACTTAGGCCAGACATTATGAAGAAATTCTTTACTATAATGGTGGGGAGGCCCTGGCACAGGTTGCCTGGAGAAGCTGTGGCTGCCCCTGGATCCCTGGAAGTGTCCAAGGCCAGGTTGGATGGGGCTTGGAACATCCTGGGATAGTGAAAGGTGTCCCTGCCCAGGGCATGGGGTGGAATGAGATGAACTTTAAGATCCCTTCCAACCCAAACCCTTCTGAGATTCTCTGACTCTCATTTTAAAAACCATTTCACTAGAGAGACATTGCTACTTCCCAGCTGCATAATCCTCTCTGGAATCAGGAGTTACTTCTAGTTCACCAGAAGACAGCCAGGCAGACTCAGCTGCTTACAAGCCTGACTTGGTGGTGTTTAAACCCTCCTTAGTACAGCTTTAGAAAAGCTCAGTGTTGAGCTGCCTGGAGCCCAGCACCAGTGCACTCACACCCAACTGCAAAGCAGAGCATCCCTGGGGTCCTGCCTGCCCAGCACCTGCAGGCAAACAGGTACTTTCCCCCTGTGCTTTCCTACACCACTCACTTCCAATTCATAACAGGGCTGGCACAGAACTTCACAAAGAGATGAGAAAGAATTTTGTCACAGGCAAAGCGTGATTTTACAGGGCTGGAAAACATTATGCAATTCATGGGAGTGCAGAGTTAAGAGAGTCAGGTATCACAGAGAGCACTGGATGTTTCACGGGCTCCAGCACTGCAGATGGAGGGGAGGGGAAACCAACTGCAAGGCTTCCTGATTGAAAACACCTCGGGAAACAATAGGCTATTTAGTTTTAAATCTTGCCTGACACATTCCACTCCATGCTTTAATAAAGCCTACAGGAAAACTTCATTTTCCCCCGTATCCCAAAAATAAACACAAATCAACTGAGGCGTTCAAGTCTGACAGAAATATCCTTGAACTCAAACTTATCCAAACATATCCATTCATTTCCCTGGCTGCTGCCTCAGGGAAGCAGTGTTCCTCAAGCCAGGTGTTAAGGTGCCAAATGCAATGTGAATTAACCAGGAAAACGACTTTTATCACAGAATCACACAACTGTTTGGGTTGGAAGGGACCTTAAACATCATCTTATTCCAACCCCTGCCATGGCAAGGGACACATTCCACTAGACCAGGTTTTTGTGATGGAAGGAAACCAGCTGTGGCTCATGGTGTCTGCTGGAAATGTGTTATTTAGAAGTCAGCATGTCCAGAGGACGTACAAGGTAAAGACTTTCTACTGAACACCTCACTTGCTACCATTTCAGGCACCACTGACCCTTCCAGAAATTTTGCATGGTTCCTCCTTAGTCCTTACTACCTATGGATTTATTCTCACATAGTGACCAACGAGTTTCCAAAACACATCTTTTTGAATCTCTCACAGTGTATATTGTTCACAAGATCCCTAACAACAAAAGCAGCTTCAGATTTCAATGTAGAGAACAGCAAGGAAGAGAAGACTCAGAAAACTGAGAGGGGATCACCTGAACACATGCAAGTATCTCAGAGGTGGGTGCCAAGAGGATGATGCCAGACTCTTTGCAGTGGTGCCCAAGGACAAGACAAGGAGAAATGGCCATAAACTAAAACACAAGAAGCTGCAACTCAGTATGAGGAAGAACTTCTTTCCATGGAGGGTGGCAGAGCACTGGAACAGCTGCCAAGGCAGGTTGTGGAGCCTTCCCCTCTGGAGACATTCCAAACCCACCAGGATGCATTCGTGTGTAACCTGATGCAGGTGACCCTGCCTTGGAAGGGGGGTTGGACTGGATGATCTCCAGAGGTCATTCTGGATTTTGTAAATAGCTATTCCCAACCACATCTTTCCCTTCCTACCTTCTAGCTGGACATGACAACAAGAGGATTCACAAGATGCTTATTCCTTACCAGTGAGTGTGGTCTGGCTTCTCCCCAGGCACTGCTCCCCAGCCTGAGGAGGAAGGTTTAATTGCCCCCTCCTCTTCAGGGACATCTCTTAGCACCAGCTGTTCAGCTGGATAAGGACAATTAACACTTCTGAATTCAAACCTGATGAGCCAAAACCTTCCCCAGCCTGACCCTTACTGAAGAATGAAAATCAGCTCTTCTTCCCCACAGCCTCTTGCTTGGGGTCACTCTCAGAATGACACTTCCACAGTAAAGCACAACTGCATGGACAGCTACTGATGTTTTAAGAAGCTGATGCAATACAGGGAGTGAATTACAAAGTCACTGTCAGCTGAACCCAATGGCAAAAATCAGGTCCAGATCCATGAGACAGAGCCCAGGCTTTTGTGACACTGCTTTTCCTGCAGAAATCTTTACTTTCTGCCATTAATTCCACATTTAATCTTGGCAAACCACAGTCCCAGCAGACAATCAAAGATCTTCCCATTTGCCTTCCAAAGGTGAAACATGATAATTGTTTCATATCATTTTAAGCAGCTACAGAGATTCCCCTCCTGCAACAGAGATGCCACTCCAGGTTCCCAGCCACATGGAGACTGGCACTGTCCCCACTCCTGTTTACAGCATGACTGTGTGGTAACACTTGCCACTTACAGCTCCTAGTAGCAAACAGAGTGCAAATCATAAACAACCAGGGGCTGGGATGTGGGCTACACATTTGATTTCAAGTTCAAAGCCAAGAGTGTCGGAGGTGGAGGACTCAGATCTGTGTATTTGCATCAAAGAACACAAATATTTTGTCTAGCTCACCTCCATCTTCACATTCCAGCACAAGTCTCACTTGGGTGAGAAAGATAAGATGTGAAGAACATAAGGAATCCCATCTTTTTCACATATATTATCAGAGCTTCTTGTTTTCATGAAGAGAACAGGAGAGGCACGAACCCTCTTGGCTGTTGTTCAATGTGATTTTGAAGGAGGGCAATATCAGCGACTGCATTCAAAGAATCCCAGAATGGTTTGAGTTGAAAGGGACTTTTAAGCTCATCCACTCCCACCCCCTGCCATGGGCAGGGACACCTTCCACTAGCCCAGGTTACTCCAAGACACATCCAACCTGGCCTTGGACACTTCCAGGGATGGGGCAGCCACAGCTTCTCTGGGCAACCTGTGCCAGGGCCTCCCCACCCTCACAGGGAAGCATTTCTTCCTAATATCCAATCTAAACCTGCCCTCTGGCAGTTTCAAGCCATTTCCCCTTGTCCTCTCACTCCAGGCCCTTGTCCAAAGTCCCTCTCCAGCTCTCTTGGAGCCACTTTGGGCAGTGGAAAGTGCTCTAAGTTCTCCATGGAGCCTTCTCTTCTCCAGGCTGGCTCCTGATTGCTTGAGGTGACCTCTGCCAATATGGTCAAATCAACCTGATACCTGCAGGCATTAAAAGAAAACAAACCTCTGTGTGCAGGCTCTGGAGAGCAGGAGTGCAGTTCTTAGCAAACATCCCACCTGCCCTGCCTGTAGGATATGATGGGAACGAAGGCACATGGGAAGCAAAGCCCTGAACCACACAGGGATGCTGAGAAACACCCTGGCTTCACCAGTTAGAAACAATAACCAGTGGATAAAGCAAACCAAAGCATGCACTTTTTTCAGCAACTTACTGAAATGGGTTATCATGTAGAGGGCAGAGGGGGAAAAGGTGTCAAATCAGGAAATTCATGGCACACGTTCCCAGCTTCCACAAAATACCTTTTTTTACAATGACAGGACAAGGGGGAATGGTTTTAAGCTGAAGGAGGGTAGATTTAGATATCAGAAAAAATTCTTGACTGTGAGGGCAGGGAGGCCCTGGCACAGAGAAGCTGTGGCTGCCCCATCCCTGGAAGTGTCCAAGGCCGGGTTGGACGGGGCTTGGAGCAACCTGGGCTGGTGGAAGATGTTCCTGCCCATGGCAGGGGGTGGAATGAGAGGATCTTTACAGTCCCTTCCAACCCAAACCATTCTGGGGTTCTCTCAAAATGATCAACCCTGCCACAGACTGAAGGTGACCAACACAGAAGCAAGAGCAGCACAGACTGGTCAGATCAGAACTTAACCCCCAAACCAGGCCACGTGGAAGGTCTTACAAAGGTCTTAATATTCTTAAGACACAAACCCCATAAGAAGCCTGGCTGCACACCTGAATACACACCAGCAAGGGACTGACAGCAAGAGGAACACTTTGTACAGGAACACCAGCTGGAAGCACCTAAGCCAATATTCTGAGCCCAGCAAACCTCTCACACACATTTACTTCCTTTTCTGCCAAGGGAATCTTTAAGTGCATTTCTACTTTCTCATCTCAAAAGCAGAAGATAATTGAACCAAGCTCTGAGCTTCTTTCTTATCCCAAGATCAACCTGTGAACGCTCACACAAAAAATTTAAAATTCCTCTCTTCAGTGAAGGAATTTCAGAGGACTGAGGATGAGAACTCACTTGTACATCCTCCTGACACAATGTTTGGCCTATCTTTCCTCTTTCACACAAACATCCCTAAATCAAACTTTACTTTTCTGGTTTGATTTTTTTGGTCCTTTCTTTTTGGCCTGGATCTTCCAATTTTCAGACTTAGAACAGAACTGAAAACATCTCAAACCCCAAATACTCATGAATAACACGTGAGAGTGATCATGCTTTGCTAATCATCAAATAATCTGATTGTCTGTATCAAGCACAACCATTTTTTGGCTTTGTGTATTAAAACAATGACTCTGAGAGCAGTTTTTACAGCTGTCTCTCAAGTTAAACCATCAAGTTGTCCCACCTTTGGATTTTTTCTCACCAGAAAGATAAAAAAAAATGCTGTATGGTATAAAAGAAGGATGCAAATAGGCTGTGCAATTTTCAAACCCACTTTCCTATTTTTTAAAATTATTACCTTCGGCCTGTCTTCCAGCATAATTCCCAAAAATACAGGTTGTCCAGTTGCAAAGATTTTGAAAACAGCTGCAAGTCTAACTCAGCCTTAAAAAAAAAAAAAAAAGGGGGAAGCCAACCCAGCCCCCCACTAATGCACTCCTGCCGTAAATAAGAGGGCAAGAAATTCCTCCTGAAGCCACTGTACAAAACCTTGTTTTAATGCTCTAAGTAATAGCAAATAAATCCTCCTGAACTGCTTCAGCCAGCAAAAAAGCCAAGTTGCTCCTGCAAGATTCTCGCAGAAAAAGGGTCAGCTTTGAGCCAGATAACAGAGTGAAGAAAATAAATGTTTATATGCAAAATATTCGCTTGGAATTTAGTGATTAAGATGCTGTCTTGAGTATTAGTATTTATAGCAAGATGGAACATATTTTCCTGAGTAGCTCTGCAAAGGTAGACAAGGTTGAGGTTCTCATGAATATTGCTCAGCTGGGATTTGCAGAGTTTGCTGTTCCTGCTGGAACGGTGGGATAAAGGGGAAGGATCCAGGCCCTTCCATGGGAGTGAATCTGAGGATGTGGAGAAGGGGAGGACAGGCACAGCTAGAGCACCCCAAACCCCATCTCTGAGCAGCACAGAAGGGGGAACAGCCACTGCCCCAGTCCCAAAAACCTCTCTGAATCTTCCTCTTCTACATCTCAACTAGATACATTTGACATCACCTAAAACTTGTAGGATTTATTCCGTGTTTTCATAGGAAAAAGCCATTTGATTCCCCTAAACCCATGAACTTCTAATCCTCACACAACATACTCCTTCCCACCCTGGCTGGGAAGTTCCTGCTCCCTCCCTCACTCAGGGGCATGTGGCATGTGTTTTTCCCTCTAACCAAAATATCTCATCAGAAAGAAGGAAACTTGTGCCTGATATAACAGAGCCTTTAAAAGATTTCCCAGTGCTCACACCCAGAGGCCTTTCCTTTGTGCACTGACTGGTTACACCTTCTGCTAAATAAAGGCACTGCTGATGGTTTCCTCTTGAATAAATCCTGGACCTGATTTTCCAGTGTCCTGGGGAGAATCCAAAGTCAGAAGACATCTGAAAATCTTCCATCACCTTGGAGAAACAACATCATTCGTTCCTCAGGACATAACCTCTTTACACTAAATACCTGGGATAGAGTTTTTCAGACACATTAGGTGCTACATGAATAAAATCCCATTACTGGTGTAGAGGAGGTCATCTCCAATCAGGTTTGCCACAGTAAGTTTTCTGGTTTATTCACCTGAACTATATTTTCACAGAAGCCAGAGGCTGTAAAATCCACAGTGCATAAAGCAAGTTAAAAATTCCAACCAAAGAATGTTCCTTTTTTTCTCTTTTTTTTTTTTTTTAAAGTGAGTTCCCACACAAAGGTGTCTCTGAGCTATCCATTAGCTCAAAGTGAGCTACACCTCACTGAACAACTAAACACTCTTTGTAGAGGGAGAAAACACACAGGAACCTGAGTGCAGAAAACGTGGTCAAAAGTCAGAAGCTCAAGCAGCATTCCAGTGTTGCAGGATCAGTGGAGGCACCTCACTCAGCCTGGGCACAGGACACTGGAAAGGGGTGGCCAGACAGGTTGTTCAGAGGACAAAGCCTAAAAAGCCAGTGCCCACAAGCCTCTTGCCCACTGAAAAAAAAAGACTGGAGGGGGAAAAATACATCATGACCCAGCACCTTGTGTGGTGTTCTGTTTGTGTGGTGTTCTGCTTTCTCTGGGCAGAAATTGCTTCTATTCTTTGTGTCTCTGCATCCCACCAGACTGGGAACAGAGAAACCATCCCACAGTGTCCAAATACTTCTCCTCCCATCCCATCCATCACATCCTGCCCGTCCTGAGTGCTGTTACCTCACTCACCCACTCCGAGTTACTGACCCAGGGTGTAGCCTGGGAGTACTGGGAGCTGGTGGAGTCTCTGCACAAAGTGGTGCCTCTGGTGAGAAACTTGAGCAGAACAAATGCAAAAGCAGCTTGATTGCACAAGCACTGATATCCATCTGTCTTTAAATATAACTACTGGTCAAACAAGTGGGATACACCTCCAAATGGGCAGCTCAGGGACCCACATCAGCAAAGGTCTCACACAGCACGCAGAGCAGAGGCTGATTTTGTTGTGTTCACACAAGGACAAACTAAACCCAGCCTCAGACCTTTCTCCCCATGCTACATTGATTTCTGGGTTTGATTCAATTTGAGAAAATACAGGCATTCACTCAAACACTGACTAGCACAAAAATAACTGTATTATGTGCACTCTGGTCCATTTTACATTGCAAGGTGGGTTTTTTTTCAGCTGTATTATCCTGTTTTCTGAAGGTACAGTGTGGAGACCTTATGAATGAAAAGTGAACTGTTAAGATCTTTAGATACCACTTGACTACAATTCTGGCTTTATGGTCCCGTAATCAACTTCCAATTCACATGAAAACATATCAACTGTACCTTAAGAAATGTTTTGGAAAACTCTTGGCATTATACACTTGTACTTCATTGCATTTCCACGCTCTTGTGTCTCGCACAAGTATCTTCGTAAAAAAGATACTTGTCTGTTCCCTTTTTTAATAGTCTATTGGATTTTCCTGTTACTTCATCTGTAGGAATATAGCCAACCATAAACTGTATTCATTGGATAATCCATTACATTGGTTCAAATTCCTTTTCTTTGCTGCCCCCACCACCAGCAATATTCCAAGGAGGCTTCACTCCACTGCTCTCCAAATTCCTTGTGATGCTCCAAAGATACTCTGAATTGCTTTAAATGGCATTAAAAGGCATTAGAATTAAGAGTCCCGAAAGACAAAGTTTAAAATGGTCCAATTTATTATTCCAAACTCCCCTTTTAGGATAATCTTGCTCTGCTTCTCCTTCCCTTTCACTAATGAGCAGTAAAATCAAGCACTGAGCTGTCAGACTGGTCTGACTGGCTCCACCTCTGCTCTATAAATAAGGAGCTGGATAGCTATAAAAACCATACCTTAACTCTTTTGAGTTGCTGCCATACCCCATTTGAGCCCTCCACCTCGATGAGGATCTTTCCTGGTGTCCACGAGCACCACACGGAACACGCACCAAGTCTGCCCTTTTTGGCTTTGTGCCTCCATTCCTTCCCTCTTGAAGTGTTTTGAGGGGGCACAAGCAGAAGGAAACAGGTTTTCCCCTCGGTGCCACTGTCACACAGGGCCAGGGAAAGCCACGGTGCCCAACAGCACATCCCTGCCAGCTCTGGACGAGGGGCTGGAGGGGGTGGCAGAGGCAGAGCAGCAGCGCCTTGATGAGCAACCAGAGCAAGCCCAGAGCTTCTAACGCGTCATGGTGAGGAGGTGAACGAGGTTAATTGCTGCAGATGTAGGTTTGGGCTTTGCATGCTGGGAATCACAGAATAAAACGAAGCCTGAAAGGCTCGGGCACTGTCCAAAATGTACTTCATTAGGTTTCAATTACAGAGCACAATTAGAGGGCCACAAAACAAGAAACCCTGGATGTCTTCTCTGATGAGGAAGAAAATATTTCCTCCCTCTTTATGGCACTTCTTTTAGCACTCTCTGCCACGCTGTCCCATCTCTCCAATCACTGTAACCCTGATCCTGCCTCCCACCCTGCAGTGACTGCAGCAGGGCAGTGGGAGCAAAAGGCAGAAGAGCTGCCTCAGGCTCTGAATCCAGACTTTTGCAACCCCAGGCAAGTATGTAAAGGATATTTAGTCCCAGTGATTCATGCAGCAAATCATTCTAATGCCACATTCCCCTTCATCCATCCAGAGTACACTTTCCAAACCTTAACATCATTTATTTATTTCCCCCCCTCTGGACGTCTGACACTTTGGAGGCAATTTTAAAGGTGACTAAGAAAAACAAGCCAGCCAGGATAGTTAAATTTGCTGTGCAGTGGTTTGCACCTGCATGAAAAACATTTCAGGGGAAGGAAGTAGTCCAGGGGCTTCCACAAATCAAAATGGATAGAGGATGTACCCATTCCTGCAGGATCCACAATACAGACTTCAAAAGTCTAAAAGCCAGCATTAAGAAAGGAATGTCTATTTGTGGTCAAGCTTGAGCTGTAGTTTCAACAAAAAAAGCCCTTGATCAGTCCAAGCCTGTATTTTCTGATTGTCTCAAGTGATTCATGATTTCAACCTCAAAGCCTAGAGTGGTTCAGCCTCTGAGAACATGAAAATAATTGCTTGTTATTGGACATATCAAAGCTGTGAATAAGGTATTTGTGCCAGGCTTTTCTAGGCTGACTTCAAGATTTTACAGACCCCTGATTTGAGTTCTCCAAATCTGGTAAATCAGTTGAAGATGGCAACAGGTTTCAAACAAGAAGCGTAGAAATATTCTATTTACCCAGATCTAAAAGGTAAATAAAATACCTACAGGTGGCTGCTGCCTAAACTTAGCTCCCCTCAAAAAATATCAGGGCATTTTATAGAAGGAAAAAAGACCTTTTATTGACATTTTGAGCTTGTTACAAAGTATAATTTAAATAGACTTAGCAGCTGCTCCTGGACTTACTGTAGTATTGGAGCTTTTCACCAACAAGTATTCAGACTCTGAATAGCAATAACAAGAACATGAATTTGAATGAGACTCAACTTAGGCTCCTACATCTAAAGCACAAGCAGGGGAGCATCAAAATGTGGCAAATTAGAGTGCAGACACCTGGCCCTGAAAAGTCACGCAGAAAACTTAGTTTATACTGCTTTGCCTTGTTTCTTATCAAAGTAATTTGGAGGCTTGAGCATGAAACAGATTTATGAATTCACTGGGGAGCCAGAGAGAGTCATCATACAGTAATGGAAAGGCAGATTTTTTTTATTGATTCAAATTAAGGGTAATTTATTGAAAAAAAAGCGCCACAATTTGCATGAAAGATGTTGCTGAAAGATGCAGCAGCCTAAGTGTGTTTTGATCTGTTTTGCTCATAAACACACACAGAGAGCCTGGTGGGTGCAGAGGAGGCAGCTCTCAGTGCTGCTCTCCAGTCACTCCTTCAGCAAAATAAAACCAGTTGCTCACAAACCTTTGCTCTGACACAACTCAGTCTTCTGGCACTTCAAGAGAAGCCTCTTCCCTCTTTCAGTCTATCACAGTCCTGGTCATTCTTACCCACTCTGTCCCTCCCAAGCAACGAAACCTAATTGTCCTCTGGTTCCTGGGACCTCCAGTCAGTGGATTTTGTCCTTACAGGAAACATATGGTGCCTTTGTTGCTCACTTCTCAGCGCTGGGAAACAGAGAGCAAACCTGAACTATTCCATGGAGGACAGGTTACCACAGAGAAAGTCTGAGTGTAGGTCTCAGTCCTAAAAACACTGGTGTCTTCTACATCACAACCATTTGCCAAAGGAAGCTGCTCAAGTCTTCCAGGTTTGGTGTTTCTCAAACCTAGATTGAATCTTCAGTGATAAACCCAGACAAATTGTGCTGTTACAGAACTTACAGCAGTCTGAGAGCATCCCCGGGGCACCCACGTGCACACACCAACATTCCCTAAACATCTCCATCAGGGCCAGATTCCCTACAGCTGGACTCTGTGATCTTGTGTGTCCCTTCCAATGAGGATATTTTCTGATTCTTTCCTCATGTTCCTCAGCTGTGGCAAGGAATGAGAATCCCACACGATCCCAAGGCCCCCAGCTCCCCTGGAGTGCTGGATTCCTTTCCCCAGCTCCTGACACGAGAAGCCCATTTCTTATGGAGCTCACCACTACAAAGCATTCATGAGAAAATCTGTGAATACCCAAGAGTAAAACACCCAGAGAAAGGTGATGTGCCCTCCCCACGCCACCTGGCTGCTGATACTGTGTCAGACCACGGGACTTGTTATCAGCGATGGAATAAATGAATAAACAGGCTTGCTGTGCCTCATGTGAGGCACATACACACATTATTGATCTCTGGGAGCTAAATTTTCACAGGGGACTTAAGCCAGTTTCCATCTGCCTGTACATGCTTGGAATGCTTGGGGATTTGATGGAAGCAACTGCTCTCCCCCAGCCACAGAGTGGCTCGTTTAACACGCTCCCACATTTGCATTTTGCCATTTGCATACACACAGTTTAATACCAGAGCAGCACGTAAACAGGACTGTTAGTTTTATGAAAATCTGACTTTGGGGGGAATTGCTTTGTGGAAAACAATAGTAAAAAAGCGGGATCCAAAGTAAATCTTACAGTGAAGGGAAAAAAACCTCCCGCTTACTACAAGGCTAGGAAAACTGCATGAAATGCTGAGGAGCCTCTTACAAAGGCAAATTATCCCACGGCGTAGATGGCAAAGGGATCATTTACATTCCCAGTTCGTAAAAAGCAGTGATTAATACAGCGAGAGAAAATGCAAAATTTAATGAGTAACTGAAGTGTTCAAACAAACTGCCAGTTTAATAAAGCAGAATGACAGGGCCAAAGTGTTGGGAATAAAATCCCAAGGTTCTGTTAACAGAGAGAAAATTCATGGATTGAGTGAGAAGAAGAAAAGGTGATTTAACATCAAAGGGAATATTTACTCTTCCTATAAACAAGAATTAGAATGAACATTTATATTGTCTTTTCTTCCCCCCTCCAAATGTCTCCAAAACCCTTATTTATTTTAGTTTACATGCTTAGCTAATTAAAACCCTAAAATAATATAAATCTTTATGGGCCATTTCTGGAGAAAACCAGCATAACTTAAACCAGGCCCAGGCACTTTGAATACTGCATCAAGGTTCTGTTAGTTTTCATGGTGCAGTAAATTTTTTTTTTTAAATTGCCTCCTGCCGGTCTAATTACGATCTTATTTTTAAGCAATTTTTAAAAATTACATGTGAATTCCAGACTTCCACTCCTAATGGCTTGAATTTGATAGTAAGTTGCATTGAAGTTGGGGAAGAAAACATGGAAAATTCTCAGGTGATGGAGAGGGGAAAACCTCGCTGATATCAGGGTGCTCGTGGGAGCTGCTCTGTGTGCAGAACACCCAACCTCTGCACGAACAGCCTCACAAAACCACTCCTTTCTCTGAGTGCCAGGCTGCATCCAACTCATCCCCTGTCTCCCTAATGTTGGCCCTGCAAGGCCAGATGTGACCTGTTAAGTGTTTTTTACCCCTTTTCTCTGAATTGAGTCACACAAACCCAACGTAAGCAGCACGTGACGAAGGGCCAGGGAAGCACAGGATGCTGCAGAAGAGCACCGGCTGTGCAAGGCTGACAACAACTTTTCACTGACAAGTTTTTACTGCTCACAACATTCAGCTGAAATGTCCATGAACAAGGCAGGCCAACTCCCTCCAGAAGTATTAGTCTACACAGGTATTTCTCACAACTCCATCTGCCTTCCCAGATGACGTCCACCTACTACGTACAGTCCATGAACTATCATCACTAGGATACCCAGAGAGAGCTACTATTAATAACCTGCACTCTGCAATATTCAGCTGACTGTTAGAATGAGAATGGAGAGCCAGATCTAACCACAGCGTCACAGAGGTCAAGATGACCTGTGAAATCATTACCCATCGTGGGAACAGCTTGACCCCGAAATGCCGACGCGAACGGACGCAAGACAAGCCAGAATTACTCTGTACAAGCTCTTCTGGGAAGGACCACTTTGCATTCATTCAGCACGTCAGCAGAACCTCAGGATACCTCCTATAATTAGGATTTCCTATAATTAGGGTACAGCTAAGCATTTTCATTCCAGATAATGTTTATCATGTTAGGGGTACGGTACAATGAGCGCTCTGAGTGGGAAGGGGAGTAATGGAAGTACAAGAGCACAAGCCACACTCTGGCACAGAGTCATTATTTCAGAGTCCTTGATGTCTGCATGACCTGCTGCTCACAGAACTCATCTGCAGACAGAGGACTCTTCCCACTCTCACAGCAACAAGGACATGCTTAGTTTCAGACACTGGGAGGTTCGTGGGCTTTTTGTTCACCCCCTTTTCACTCTCTAGCACAGTTACTTTTAGTTTTACTATCACATTGACAAAAATCAATGAACTGAGAACAGGGCTGCCAGAAACACTTATGTTAGAGACACTTGGGTACAACACAAGGTCCCACACGTAGATTCCCCCTCTGCAGTGTTTGCAACACCCAGAAGAGGCTAAAGAAACGGAAACATTTCCAGGGAGTGGTACTGGCCCGGGAGCACAGCTACAAACCAAAAAAAAAAAAGGGAAGAAAAGCCAGTTTTAGTTTAAAGCCAAGGAAAACTAATTATCAACCTGTAAGTCTGCTGTTATAAGTTTATCCTCATAATATTTAGAACTTGGGTGCAGGTGTACTCAGAAATTCAACAGCCCAGGCGGCTCTTGCAGTGTTTGTGTCCTGGATGAAAGTGGTGACCCCAGAAATCTCTCTAGAAGTCAGACTCAAGTCAAACTTAGATTTTCACATAGATATCTACAAAGAGATTCGGGTTCTTGAGCTACAAAACTGTATTTAGCCACCAGCTGAGCTTCCAAAATTTGAAAAGACGGCAGGAACCCATCAGCTCTTCCATGGTCATCTCTTGTCCCTGCCTCAAACGAGTGACATTGGCCCCTGAATGCAGCAGGTTCTTGGCAGTAATAATAAACTTAATTTATTAGCAGAGGGCTGCATTTACACCTAGCAAAATTCCCAATCCACTGAAGCATATTTCTCTCCAGGGACTTGTGTGTGAAAAGGAAAAGCTGTTGAGCAGAAGGCAACATATCTTCCTCTACATTTAAATCCAGGGACATGTCTGCTTGCAATGGCAAGTAGAAAAAACAAGTGCCACCTCAGAGAAGAGCTCTGTCCCCTCATCTGTTACCTTCCTCAACAAACAATGGCTCTCTGAGGGGCAGACAAGGCTGAATGGGTTGTACCAGACTGTTTCTGGCTGCTGGCAATATTTATAATCACTAATTTATATGCAGAAATATTTATAAACAGTACATTTAGAGATTGTCATATTGCTAAAGGCTATCCTAACCATGTCACAGAGTACTCTGCCCAAATCCTGCATCCCTTTAGGTGAGAAGAGGATGTAGGGGAAAGTGGTTGTCCCAGAAATTAATACTTGCCCTTTTTCAGTATGAAACATTATCAGCAGGAGCTCCCACATTTCCTGAAGGTAACTACATTAAAAATAAAATGCATCTCTATCTTCTCAGATACCACCTTTCTCTTCCAACAGTTAATATAGACAACAACCAGGTCTAATGGGATCAATATTGTCCACCAGGACACTTCATGGGTCAGAGTTTCTGTTCTGGTGTTCTCGTCTACAGTGAACACAGCACGTGAATTCAGACTTGTAGGAACAGATCCCCTGACCACAAGGCAATTGCACCACTCTTATCCAGGACTCATCCTGCCAACAGCACAGTAACACAGAGAGACCAGCAAACACAGAACACAATCTCTTAACCACCTACACACAGGCTGTTTGGGAGGAGTGTAAAGATCACTGCTGTCCTGGCCTGTCCAGTAAATATTACTACTGGTGCAAAAAGGCAACTTTCTCAAAAAAACAGGTGCTGTCATCCTTAAAGGACATGCCCTGCACAGCAACACCTGGAGAGTATTTTATTTCTATGTCTCTCTGATCTGAGGCAACACCGAAACCCCTTCCTGGAACAGCAAACAAATACAGATGCACGTTCAGCCTCGGCAGGTTTCGAATCGTCTACCAAAACAGAGGAGCCACTGTCGAGTTTATCTTATTCTTAATTGATTAATCACAGGCAAGACTTCCACAAGCAGTGTGTGCCCCCAGCACATCATTAAGGATTATGTTCACAGATACTCTGTTTAGAGAGCACTGTGTTAAATCCCAGCAAATAATTTGGTCACAGAGATGTTGTGTGGAGCCCGTTAGGAGTAAAGCTGCTAAAACAATTATGTAATGACATGAAAAAGCAGTGGGTAAACTGCACATCTTGATTCTTCCTGGGCATGAGAGCTTCACTAGGGCTTCCTCTTTATCAGATTTGTTGGGGAAAAAAACCGACCCGTTGCTACTGTGCTTCCCTATTAGAAATGTCAAACACACTGAGATCATTTTCTTCTCGTGCCACCAAGGAGCTCAGAGCAACAAAGGAAAACACCAAGATCTCCACGCAGCAGCCAAGACTGCAGCTCATCAGTGCCAGTTCCTCCCTTGACAACTCCTAGCAAGCCACTGTAGCTGCAGGGAATTTCTCATGGTCCAGAAAGGCCCACAAAGTCCAAGGCTTTTATTTAAAGCTGTCACTAAAGCAGCTGGAAATAGATGTCCCTCTGCTGCAGCAGCTGAGATTACACAAGTTAAACTGGTAGCAGGTAACAAGGGATTTCCTCCAAACTCTTTCATAAGCAGCTTTCTTGGTACTTATTACCATGACAGAGGAGGAAAGGAGAGTCTAAGGAACTCAGCTGACAGCACAGCAGACCTTTGCCTCAGGCAAAAAAGAATAAATTCTCACCCCCTCCCTTGCCAAGTCAATGCAATTTATAGCCCAGGGCTGTCTCATTACTCCTGCCCAAGCCAAGGTTGTTCCAACTTCAGTGTCACTTGAGCAGCAGACTTGTCTCCTGCTGGCACTGCTCTGAAAACTGGAGCCACGGGTTTATTGAGCTGGAAACCTGGTCTCTACTGCAGAGAGGAGTTTGGAAAGAAGAGAGAACGTTTCTGGAATGAGGGGCATTACAAGGCAGATTTTATAAAATATAATGAGAGAGAAAGATTATTGAGGGGAAGGACTGAGTTACATCTACCAAGCAGCACTGTTTGCTCAGCTGCAGCACGGATGGATTCACACAGTTCACCTTAATAAGCATGATGGGTTGGTGAGGATGTAGCTTTTGTCTGGATAACCTGAATAATTTCTAATTTGTCTGTGGCCTAAATAAGAAAATGGCAAGTTAATAATGCTGTATATGCATTTTATTTCTCTCCTAAATTTAATGCAAGTTCATCACTGTCACAGAGACAAATAAACAGCACAGAAAAACCTTATGGCTCGGTGGAGCTGATGTTGGATTTGTTTTGAATGAAGTTTCACTTATGTTGAAAGACCAAAATATTCCTGAAATCAGGGAGCTTTAAACAGGAATTAAATTCTGTGAAGACATGACCAGGCCTTTTTGCAGGTGTCTGAAGAGAAATATCTCTCACTGCCTCAAGACTGTATCTTCACCAGCATCTCCTTTTTTTCCAGCTCCAGAAGAGAGAAGCTGACTCCAACATTGAAGGGGGCACCACATGAACAAGACAGTTGCTCGCTCCTCCTTTCTCTCAGATTTTCACAATTCCTACAGCTCTTTGATCACCACTGCTGGTTCTGTCATTCATCCAAGCTCCCCTGCAGCCAACAGCCTGGGCATCTTCCTCCTAGAGCACCCCTGTTTTTCCACTGGATGATTAGGAAAACAAAACTGATGCTGCCACGCTCTCAAATTCTGATTTCAAGGTGATTTGTGCTCCCTTCCTGCCTGGTTTGCAGGAGTGGGAGGGGAAGCCAGAAGCTCTCCTCGTTTGTGTGCTTGGAGCCAAATAAGGGATTCACTTGCCCAGCAGAATCTGCTCCCAGGTGCACGGAACGTCGGGGGGGACAATCCATTTCATGGTCCCATAAAGCTGATTGAAACATGATTACACAGCAAGCCATGGGCTCCTTTTTTCTGAGATTCACCAACTGCCTGTGCCTCTCAGGAACAATTACTACTGCAGGTGACTCGGATTGCAGCTGGGATGGACCTTGGTTTCAATCTTATCAGGGAGTTTCAGACATCTGGGGTACAAGACTGGAGTTAATTGCACCAAGTGTTACACAAAAGGAGTAATTTGAAAGAAGTTATCTCCTAATGACAGGGAAGAGCTGGTGAACAGGTTAGTGAACGATCCTCCTCCAGTGTTGGAAAACTAAAGAACTGAAGAATGTGTTTTATGACCAGATGAATGGGGACATTTTCCATCTTAAAACTCGGTTTAAGCCAGGCAATTATTGCACTTACATCCCTCCCCAGCCCACTAAATTTCATCCAGGAAACGGGCAGTGGCAGAGGACTTTCATTTTTCCATTCCTGTACCAGTTTCTTTGGGGAAGAAGGTTAAGGTAGAGTTAATCAGCATTTTTGCAAGTTACATTTAAGGCTGGCAACACGTGAAAAGACTAAAAGCCCTGAAGAATAAAGTCCTTTAATTTAGTCACAGCACAAGCCCAGCATGGCTGGTAACAGCATAAAAAGCCAGAGCGCAGCTATTCATTAGGAATGAATATGGAAGTTAACCCAGGGAGACCCCGGCAATAAAAGAGGCCCATTTGCTCCCTACTCTATTTCCTGAGAGCCACGTAAAGAGGGCTGCAATTAAACCTGAATACAAACACAGACAACACATATCCGAGGGAGGACATAACGGTCCTGAGCTCAGTCTTGACCAGGCCCAGCAGGGCTGAGAAGTCTCATCTACTCTCCTCCTTGCTCAGGCTCTTTTTTCCTGTGCATAGTTCCTTGGGATGTTACTGCTTTTTTGTTTTCTATAAATAAATCCAAGTTTAATGTCTATGAGAAAAGGAGGAAGAATGGAGTAGGTAACAAAGCAATTGGGAGAGGCTCAGTAATGTATTCAGGCCATTAAGGATTTCATTAGGTTTACTAAAAGGTCATTAATGATAAAATATCTTCTTTTATTTTACCTACTTTCTAAACATTATAGTCTATTCTGCCATTCAAGCTTGCACCCCACTGACATTAATTAGCATGCTATATATTAAGGAGAGCTTTTAATGAGCTGTTATTTCATATGATTTTATTGGAGAGGCTCATTGTTCAGTTTAATAGCAGAAAATGACAACTATAGGAATTGCTTTGATAGGACTGCAGCATTGAGGGGGTTATTCAATCTCCATACTTGTTCCTCAGCTATTTCTTGGTGCTAGAAGCACTGCCTGATGCACCTCATTGCTGATCTGCCACACTACACTGGGTGTAGGGAAAGTGTGGGCAGGGAACAACCCCCCAAAACAACACAATGGAGCAGGAACTCCATCCCACATAAACTGCTGTGTTTGCCACCATAAAATAGGAGAAGCAATTTACAGTGCACATTTACAGCACACATATCGGTCTTAGCTGTTACTGCAGCTGAGAACTGTTAAGAACACGTATTTTTGGTCACTTAAGACATCCATTTGTGTCTTATTTAAATCAGCTCTCTGAGCGATCACTCAGAGTGGTTTGGGTTGGAACAGACCTTAAAGATCATCTTGTTTCAACCCCCTGTCATGGGAAGGGACACTTTCCACTAGACCAGGTTGCTCAAAGCCCTGTCCAAGCTCACCCTGAGTCGCTCTTCAAAATTTCAGACAAAAGTGGGTGAATTAAAAACGAAAGTAAGTTTATCAGCTGCCAGGAGCCTTCTGAAAGCCTTCCCACCCTCACTGCCAGTGACACCACCCATAGAGCAGAGATCAGGAAAACCAGGAACGAACAGGGAGGGCAAAAGGAGAAGGAAAAGAGAGGCAAGGGACTTCAAGTGACAGAAATTGGTAAATTAGGAAACTAAACCCAAACCCATCCTGTCCACTGGATGGCAGGATCACAAAGACTGGCTCTAAGACACACACAAAAAAAGGGCAGCAACGAGGTTAATATCCCAAAAGGCACCACACATGTTATACATACACATCTGTATGTATACCCTTTCATAACGTTATTTATTTATTTACCCTTCTTTTATAAGGGTATTTATTTATTTATTCATTTTATTTACGTACACCCTTTTTATAGCCCTTTTACAGGTAATGCAAAGATCACCTTGACTGGCTTTTCCCCTCCTCAGTTGCACCCATTAAAATGACAGAGCCACCACCATAACCTATATATTTGCTCATTTATATATATAAAATAATTCAATCTTATATATTTGTTAAATTAAATGATGCTGAAGACAAAACAGACTGAGTGTAAAAAAAATCTAGGAAAGAAGTGCAAACGTATTCTGCAATTTGCTTTCGACTTAGCAAGCTACTACATTTTGGTAAGCAAAATACTGCAAGATCTGAATATAGAGCTGTTAAAAAGCTTTGTTATTGTAACTGCACAGGTACAACAGCACATGAAAAGATTAAATTGAGGAAATGGGATTAAGAATGAGCAATACAGAGAAACAGCATGTCTGGGAGAAGAAAGAAAGACAAAAACTGTCCTTTTTTTTCTGGGAAAGAAAAGAAAACATCAGAAAGCAGAAAGACAAGATGCTGACACATCTACAAAAGCAAGTTTTAAATTTGAACTTCATTATAAGAAAGAATAAGTTTTTTTTTTCCAGTTCTTATAATTTAGTTGAGCATAGAAAGAACACATGCACACTAAAATAATTCAGTTCCTTACTAAAAAAAAAAAAAAGTGTTGTTGTAGCCAAAATCATCTCATTTGCAAGGGATTTATATCACTGCAAGTCTATTGGCTTCAAAAGAACAATAAAAAGGTAATCAAAGAAATTGTTGTGCTCAAGGGACTGTATTATGCTTTTATTTCTGAAGAGCTTGATCGAGCAATTTTTTTTTAAACAGTGGATTCATTCTATTTATAACACAAGTATCTACTTACCTGGAGGTTGTTCATACATTTTAAAAACCCTGACATCTGAGTTTCTCAAAAAACCCTCTCATTTTCTCCCCAAGATGCTACTGGAAACCATAGGATTTAAAAGAGCATCATTACCAACTGCTCCCAAGTTAAGTATATCTTGCAAGTAACAGCCAGTGAGCAACACACAATTAAGAATCCTGTATATTTTAAGAAGTTTGTTCCAAAGCTCTTTGAGGTGTTTATTCAGAAAAGCATCCCTAATTAGGAGACCATTTAAACATTTCCTAATTTTAAGGCTTTGTTAGAGTAAGGAGGATCCTGCACCTGCAACATCCTCAGAAGAGGCACCTTAAATGTTGCCCTGTGTGTGCCAGGGGGGTCACTCAAGCACATACTTGAATTCTAGTGCTGGTAGGGATTTATAAACCATATTACTTTATAAAACAGGGTGGGAAAAGAGCTCTCCATGGGATGCTGCTGGTTAGGGAAAAAAAAAACACCAACAAACCCATATTTCCTGTGGCCTTGTGATCCTCAAATTCCATGGGAAAGCTGTCTCACCTTGTCCCAGAAACAAAGCAGGATCTGTGGCTGACACGACATCCCAACCTGCTCAGCAATGCTCAGATTTATTGTCCTTCTCAATTGCCAAGAAATGATAATAAATCAGTACAATCAGCACGTTCATCTCCCACATTCTGGCCTGAATCCTGATTAAGTGGAGCCCAGAACATTGGCAGCATTAACCAACCTGCTCACCAAGTGCTCAGTAAATACTCCAGTCAGCAAGCATATAACAAACAATTTCTCCTTGGCCAGCCCAGCTCTCTTCCACGGCAGTTCTGTGCTAAGAGCCATTAAGTGCAGGACTAATTTACCTGGGGGGATGTGCACAGCTTCCCTCACATGTCATTGGAAGGGTGACACAGCCCACTACAGAGCTGACAGAGTTTCAAACCTAAACAGATTATACATGGCCCTACACTTTCATTGCTAGTTTGGATTATTGAAGAACTCTAATTCAATATAGTCCAGATCAGTAAAACCCTTACTCCTCACATAATTGACTTTCATGGACTGTGGATAAACAATACAGAGCAGTACCAGGCACTGTATAAATCCAGTGTCAGAGGAAAACAGCGCTAATGCTGCAGGTGAATAATTTCCAGCGGCATCAAACTGCACTGGCAAATGCCCCTACAGATGAGTGATGAAGCTATGACCCATCTTTAATTGACCGTTTCCTGGGGTTTGAGCACTAAACAGCACCTCCTTCATGTCCTCCCGATGCTCAGCCACCAGCAGCAGCCAGCTGCGTGGGGCAGGGCCGTCCCTCGGTGCACAACACACCGAGCTGACTGTGAGAAAGCTCCATCCCAGGAGGATCCTGCATCCACAGAATGCAACTGAGAAGCTGTAACATGATTGATTTTCATGGGAACATTCAAAGCCACTTCTCACTGAAGGCAATTTCCGAGAATTGTCATCTCTCCACTCTTTCGACTGCGGGGCTTTATATAAATTGGTCGCGAGATTTTGTGGTTGCTGCTTTGCTTCTTGTGGGAGCCATTTTTCACTCTCTGGAACCTAAAAAAAACCCCCTAAGAGCGCTTTTAAATAAACAAACAAATGACTAAGCCAAGTTGAGCTCCCAACCCTTTCAGCTTTTTTTTTTTAGGAAACCTTTTTTTTTTTGCAAAACCTTTTAGCAGGAAAGATTTTATCCTAGAAATGTCAGGTTTCCTGAATAGCTTAGAAAAGGGCTATGAATAGAAATGCACACATATCCATGCAGCAGGTAGCTATCACAGCAGATAATCCTGCTTTGTGTTATAATAAGTATGCAGTTTCAGGGGTCAAAGGTGGAAGAAATTGGTTTCCACCCTCTTGTAAATGCAGGCAGTGCATCCCACAAATATTGACCTCATGCAGGACCCTGTAAAGAGGCAGTTTGCATGTAACAACCTCTCCTGCAGGGAAAAAGTGAGTGAGGAGATGGAGAAGAAATGGCATATTGGCAACTGGAGAGATGAAGAAGGGCAGACTGCAATTTTACATGGTAACTAAGAGGATCTGTAGCCTCTGAAGTGCAATTTAAACTCAAATCCACTGGGATTAGAGGTACTAGGCTCCAAGCATCCCATTAAAGAGCTGAAATTGTGTATGAAAGTCCCTTGTATTATTATTCCTAGCATCTAAATAGAGATTTACAGCATTTCAGGAACTGTGACTGAGAGAACCAGCTCATTACAAGCTGCAAATGCATCCTTATTTTTCCCTACACCCGTGTGCAACCCACTTGGGATTGAACAATCTTAAAGATGAGGGCATGAGTGATTACAAGACTGCACCTTACAGTGTTTAAAAAGGCAGCTCGTTGTTTATTTTGCCTTAAACAGGCCTCACTGAAAGGATTCAGCAGTCTGAGAGTCATTTTTCCAGCCAAGGAGCTGAATATTAGGGATTAAATGCTGTTATGATTTCAACACCTGTTAACAGTGCCTTCCACTAGTGATGTGACAAATATTTCAGACAGGAGTGTTAGGTGGGGTTTCTTTTTCTTTTTCCTGTTTAATGGTAAAATTTTCTAGAAATGGACAATTCCAAAAAATAGATTACAGGAAAAAGAAATTGTATTTGCAGAGGCAAAAGCCAACATCACTTACTGAGTGCACCTGTAAGCTTTCAGCTGCCCAAAGGAACAGCAAAATGCAGATATAAATAAGTTTTGATTACTTACATTCTCAAGGTGCAAGTTAGCACAAAATATCTGGGCCCACAGAAATATCTGAAGCACTTCAATTTGCATTATGGAACAAACATTTGAGACGTGTAATCTAAAAGCAGAATTTAAGTGCCAAAGGTGGTCCATGACCTCAGATTGCTTGCCCTTGCAGCCCAATGACAGCATCAGTATTTCTGCTGCTTGATAATGGTTTGACTTTGCAAACAATTAGGGGGAAAAAAATTTAAAAAAAAAATAAAAAATCTTCTCTGCGTGTCCTTGTACACAAAAGGCTTTGAAGCTGAACTCCCACACAGTGTGAGCACAACGAGCAGCACTTGATTATCAGGGATTTTAAAGCACAGCAGCTCTTTAGAACTGGTAAAAAAAAAAATGAAATAAAAAAAGTCAGCAAGTTGTGATGCTTTCAGTCTGCCAGGAGATGGTTGTGGGACAGAATTACTACAATATTATTAGATTGTGCCACTCACAGCTCGCTCCCTGAGACAGCTGTAACAGTGCCTCTTTCATGATCATCACATGCACAACCATCTCTGGGGAGCATTTTACCCAACCCAAGGTACCAGCAAAGCCCATCTCTGCTGTCCAGCTGTGTTTCTGGGCACAGACTGATCCACCTGTCTCATCTAAGTACCTACACACCTTAAAGCTACCTGGGGACTTCAGTACAGCTCAAAAGCTTTACCTCTGTTGCACAGATCATCTCCAGCAGCAGCCTGTGCATCTCCCCCTGGTTTTCCTCACAGGACAGCCCAACTGACACCTCCTAACTCACCACACACTTGTGTCATTAACACCTTTTCTGGGTTCCCCAAGACCCCAGAGCAATCTGCACATCACTTTCTATGCAGCTCATATATCCTAACCTTCCCAACACAGTGATTAACTGACTTGTAATTCATGGAGTTTTTCAAGTTGCCTTGAACAAGAGGTTTCTGCTCCCTGGAAACAGACTGCAATTATATATTGATTTGGGGATCTAGAAGAAGGTTCCTTTGTTTAAAACTCCAGCTGTGACTGTACCCAGTGAGACAAACAATTCTCCAGCTGAACTCAGGGAGGGGTTAAACCAGTTTGAAGTGCGATGCTATTTCTCTATGAAAAGGCATTTTGAAGGATAAGTATCAATCAGAAGAGACTTGCAGAAGTCAAAAAAGGTTCATTAAGGTCCTTCCATTTGGTTTAGGCTCTTTAGAAGTATTCACTTTGTACAAAATTAGTGCTTCTGGATGGTAAACAACCTGCTGAGGGTTGCAGTGCTGAACCCCAGCCCAGCTGGCACAGGAGCAGCGGGAATGCAAACTGCAGTGGCAATTTGGGTGATGTGGACATCTCTCTGGCAGGGAGCTGCAGGAATGATTAGGGACCTGAGAGCAAACCTGGCGCCAAAGAAAAGCCAGTGGGATTTAAGTACAGACAGTGTGACTATATGGAAGCATTTTAGAAGCTTACAACAACATTTTTTTAACAGAACTAGAGAGAAAATACAATATCCAGATACAACAAATCAGATCTTGTTGGGGAGGAAGGAACTGTTATTTAGGAGAGAAGGAGGTGGGGTTTTATTTATTTCTATTAGGAGTTTTTGTGCCCAGGGTAGTTTGAGAGACCATCACTTGCATGAGACCTACACGTGACTCTAGGCAGCTACTCCCAGGTTAACTCAAATTCATAAAGTGACATTAATTAATAAGTACTTTGCAGGGAGTTTTTCTCTAATAAATGTTGATCGGCTTTTGGGTTTGTTTCTTTCTAATAACAGTGACACAATCTCAGAGCTTCCAGAGGGCTGCAAATTCTTCAGCACATCCCTGAGTCTCCCAGAACATATCAGCAGTGCTGGCTCCAGGATCTGTGCTCCCTGGGAGAAGGAGCTCTTGTCAAAGCTTTCTGCTTCTCCCTGGATCAGAACTGGGCCATGGGAAAGAACTGAAAGCCCACCAGAGATTAACCACCAGCCTTTCTTTTCATCTTGAACCAGCAGGGCAGCTGAACTCTGGTAGAGCAGCCTAAGCCACAGTGATGCTGAGAATGGCTGAGCCCTGTCCAGCAAAAATGAGCTTTATCAGACAAGGAGTTTGTGATGCCAAGTCATGACATCTCTGCAAGTGTAGTGCACCATTAACAGTGTGCAGGTTCCATCTGCACGGATCCCCATGTTCCAAAGGGAGCCAACTCCCCTGGGAATGCCCTGCCCATCTCTACAGGTTATGTGTAACTGCTCTCCTCTATTTTCATCTCCAGCTGATGAACCTGGCTCAGGGTGCTAGGGAGAATGGGAAGGTTCTCTGAATTTTCACATGCAAGAAGGGAGAGGAAAGGAAAAAAAAACCCATTCATGACAACCTTCAGGCACTCTGCTTCTCCTGGTGTTTCCAACACTTGGATTTTTATCCTTTTGGAGATGAGGGGTAAAAGGAAGAAGAGTTTGAATTCACCTTGACTTCTCTTTGTCTCCAGCTGCCAAATATGCAGAGAGTCATTATCAGAAAAGAAAGATTTGTTTGTGCCTCTGCTGAGACTTGAGCAATGATATGACTTGAGGGGCACAGGCACTGTCATGATGCATCACAACCCTGGAGGCATTAAAGTGTCTCTGTGCAGCTGCTCAGCCAGAAAAGCTACTCAGATTGCTCAAGTCTTTTCAATGAGCTGAGCCCAAGGCAATATTTTAGTAAGAAACTGCTTCTTTAAAAATTAAAAGGAGTTATTTTTACATCATTTGCATCATTTGACTCGGGTTATTTTCAATGTGTTCTATTATAGGTCACCTGTGTTGCCAGGAAAAAACTCGCAACTAGTTCTATTCGGTTTAATTCCCTTAAAATCCTGACAGCTTCATTGCCTAATTGCTTGCACAGACAACTTCAAAAACCATGAAATTACAAGGGTTAGTTCTATTTTAGTACTGACAGGTGACATGCAACCTGCACACATTTCCAGGAATGTCTCAACAGTGACCACCAGAAAATGACTCTGTGCTTCGTCACGGAGTCCAGCCTGGCTGAAATGACCCAAAATTAGCAAGACGAGCTTGGATTCATCTATTTAGTGTTGCCATATCAAACCCAGTTACCCTTTGTGAGCCAGCTGGAGACATGACCTGAAAGTGCAGTTCCACTGAAGCCCATGAAAAGTTGCTTTCTCTTGTTCATTCTGTAGTATAAGAGCTCACTGATGTTAAACCTGCTTGATTTTTTTCCATTTTTCCACCCCTGTGATAGAGGCAGTGTTAGCAAGGACATCTAGGAGGGACATGTTAGAAGACATGTTGTTCTGAACTGAGAAGCTGCACAGGAAAAGGGAAGGAGCAGAACCTCCCTAGCGAGGGCAGAGTTGCTTCGTGCAGCTGTGCTTTTTGCAAAATAAGTCTGTACACAAACCCAGCTTAAAAGAGAAAGCAGAACAAAAAAAAAAAAAAGGGCGTTTTTGGCCCCCTGTGTCAGAAAATGCTGCGTGAGCCCACAGTGAGGGGTTTTTACATCACTGGAAAAGCAAAATTTTGTTTCACTTCTTCTGATCTTACAATGGTAAATGCTGAGCCCATAAAGTGACACACGCTCAGCCAGCACTGGTGCAACACTTTCTGCTGCTCAATCAAAGTGCCTTTGCCTTCTCTTGCAGGACTGTCTCTCATTTCACATGACTCTCCAAAGCAGTCCCTCCTTTTCTCTGTGTTTGGTTTTACCCCACATTAGGGGTTGTATCACCAGAACCACAGGACAGCAGTAACACTTCCTTACCTTAACAAGCAACATCCCCTCTGATTCACTCTAGAATCACAGATAATTTGTTTTTTTTTTTCTCATCCAGCCCAGGATGGTCAGTGATCATCCTATAACCTGCTGTGCACTTTGTTTGGCATCAGGGAAATGGTTGGGCTGGACAAATGAATCACTGAAAGGTTGGATAATAACACTGTGAGATAAGACCTAATGGTTATATTCTGCTGAGATTGCCAGGAAGTGTTATGACTACTGAAAAGGCAAAGAGGGATTAGTTACAGTGCTTAGATACAAAACCTAACAGTGTTTTACCTTAAGAAAAGAAGAAAAGGAAAGAAAACACACCTTGGAGCTACTGCAGAAGGAAAAAGGGCAGGAACTGAACACCTGAGGCATGGGGAAGGTGTGGCTCTCATTCTGCCACAAATATTGGAAAGAAATCTTTTCTCTCTCTCTCTTTAACTGGAAAACTTTTTCAGTGAAAGCAGCAGACTATCTTGAAGATTCTTATCTATTTTAATCAGGCCTCTTTTAGCACCTGCTGAAATCTCTGAGAGCTCAGGATTGGCTTAAACACATATGAAAAGGGCCCCGTGGCACACATTCCTTGACAACAATCTGTTCTCCTCACCTCATAGAGTGTAATGATGCCATTTGTCTCATTTGGAGGCTTCCACTGCACATAGATCTTCTCTTCAAAAGGTCCTCCCTGGATGGATTCCAAGGGAACAGGTCCAGGAACTACAGGGGGGGAAAAGAAGCCCAACAAACTGTCTTAAAAACTACCCCCAGCTCCAGCTGCATACACATGAGAAGACACCAAAAGGCCACCAGACAGGAAGCTCAGAGTTAAAAATAAACAAATAAAATTAAAAATTAAAATCCATCAAGGCACTGCCCTTACAAAGGTACTATCAAAGCCTTACTTCTCCACTTTTGGTTCAAACAAGGATACTCCAATGAAACTGCTAAGTGATAAATAAAATTAGAATCCACGAAAGTATGGAGCTAATTTCAGCATGTTTTTATTTCAGTATGGCAGAGCAGCAGCAGGGGAATTTAATTTGTCCTTCTTTGCCCATAGCTCTCTCCACCTAAACAGCCAGACTGCACCTCGGCACAGAGATGCTACTGGGCTGCACACCTTTATCAACATGAGAGACTGATTTGCTTATCAAAGTAACAATGTAAGATTTATATTTCATTAAGACCACAAGGCCAGCTAAGAAATCCACCCACTCAAGCAAAATTTTAATGCTGTGGAAGATAACTAACTAAATGCACTCCCAGGCCTGTCTGATAAAACCCTGCTCATTTTTCTGAAATATCTGCCATCCTTTCGTGTCCCCTCCACATGATATATTCGGCTGGAAGAGCCACTTTCAGCTGAGAGAAATTTAGGACAGCAACTTCTTACAGCTCAGGCTGAGGAAGAACTTGTATTTTACATGTTAGACATTAGTGCATGGGAGTCCTTGGTCTGAAATAGCTCAGGTGGGATAATAACACTGAAACACTCCATCAGTTCCTCCAGAAAACTTTTCTTTTACATCCAGAACACAAGAGTTCACACTCAATTAATTTTGCTTCTGAGATCTATATAAAATATGATGTCCAGAAGATCTATATTAAGAAAAGCCACACTCTGGAAAGGAGAGCATTATACTCCTTTTGAGACATCTTTTCTTGTGAAGGCACAAGAAAAAAAAATCAAAAAATGCCAGGATTACATTTGCCCATACGACAAAGGAAGCTGCTGGGTGGTTGTTGGATAGTTCAGGCCATGAAGAATTAAACTTACAACTCTTTGGTAACTGCTCAGACTGATGTTTATCACATTCAAGCATTTCAAGGAGCCTTGTCTTTTCCAGAACGTGGCCACAAAATGGAAATTATTTACCCCTGCAAGTTCTACTTGCATGAGACACACACTGTCCAGAGAAGACATTCATACTCTCATGGGACAGAGAGGGTTGTGTTGTTATTTACAACCTGCACACACGAGCCTTGCCCAGGAACCAAGCAAGCAAAGGCAAGCCGACTCACCATCCTCCTCGGTCTGCACAACCAGCTCCTCGCTCTCCATCTTGCCCTCGGGGTTAGACAGGGCCAACCTCAGCCTGATGGTCATGAAGGGCCGGAGCCCCCGCAGGGTGTAGTGGGAGGAGGTTTGGATGAGCTCCTCTGCCTCGAACTTCTGCTGGTTGAACACGTACTGGTAGTGCACGGTGAGGTTGTAGCTGTGGCAGCGGGTCACGGCGTAGCCAAAGGGCTCCCACTGCAGGGTCAGCTGCCGAGACCGAATGTCGACCACCTCCACGTTCTGGGGGCCGTGCACGGGATCTGTGGAGCGGGAAAAGAGGAAAAAAAAACACGACACCTCGATATTAAAACGAGTCAGTCGTCCGTTAACGTGCTTCATTCTGTTCATCCAGAGCATCCCAGCACCTCACAGTTGGGAATGTTCCTGTCTGTGCAGTGCATGAGTGACAGGAGATGAATGTCGGATCTGTAAATGCATTCTGGCTCCTGAGTTTTCCCTGGAAATCTCCTCTCATGAGGCCCTGAACGGTGGTCATGCTCCTGGCTGCTGTGAAACCTCACTGAATATGACAATGGCAACACGATCCCATCAGGTAAGGGGTGGGAAAGTTACACTTTCTTCATTCTTCCAAAATAAAAAAAGCAAAAATAATTGTAGTTGAGGGTCCACTTGACAGTGCCCAAGGAGCTTGGTGAGCCCAACCCTCAGTGATGCAAACACACAGCAAATGCCCCCTGGAGGAGGGATGTACTGAAGTCTTTCAGCTTTCAACTCAGCTCTGTAGACCCCAGGTCCTCCTGCTGCCCTTGAACTCATTCTGCTCAGAGACTGAAGCCCAGAAGCGCAAGAACTGAGACTAAGAACCTGACTGGTGGGCTTCCAACATCCCTGTGCTACTGTCCCCTCATTTGTCAAACACTTGAATGTTCTGGCAGTGGGGTGCTCAAGTTCTGGGGTGTTCAAGCAGATCCTGCCACTCCTGGGCTAAGTTTTCTGAGCCATCTCAACCTTGTGCCAATAAAACTTTTATCTCCACGCCTTGGTCCCACCAAAGTTTCTCTGCTCTTTATTATTCTTTCTGCAGGATCTGGCTGAGGTACACTTTGAATATTCATGTGTAGGAATCATTTTCACCTGCTGTTCCTTAATTTATTTTTAACAGCATAACTCAAATGCTCTGACTACACTCTGCCCTTTATATAAAATATAAATGCATGTACTGCTAGACATGTGGATATAAAGAATGAAGGATGAGTGAGTAAAATCAGTGTTTGAGATTAAGTCAGATGGTGATAATACTACAGATGTCACAGTTTGTTTATCCGACAGTTCTTCAACTTGGACAGCTCAACTTGTATTTGCTTTTTTGCTCAATCTAAGCAAGGTAATTAGAAAATATGTAATTTCACATATAGTTCCTTGATTTATGGCACAATTCAGGGTTCTGCCCACATCTCATGTTCTCTCATGACCTTAACCTATGAAAGGAACATTTTCATGGGAACAAAAAAGTTGGAAGAACGCCTGACTACTAGTCACACTTATCTGAAAGATAATTCAAGTGGATAAAAAAGCCTTCTAGTAATTCCTGAAAGTAAAGCACCAGCCATACTGACTTCAATCTAATCCTGCACGAGCAGAAAAAACACTGTAACTACCTGCATATTCTGTGTTACTGCTAAAAATCCCATAAAGACTGGCAATGGAAAATATTCTGCATCTTTAAATAGTCACACACATATGCAGACACTTTGGAAATAGGATGGATATTAAAAGACCAGGGGTCTAAAGTTAGCAAGTGGTTCAGGTTTCCATATAAATCATGTCAATCCTGTAGCATCCAGAAAACACCTCCTAAATGAGAGTATTTACTACTCCTTGTGTCAAAAAAAAAAAAAAAAAAAAAAAGGCATTTAGAGATCAGGAAGTTTCTATGCATAAATACACACATATATACCCAGCATTAGGTGCTGAGCATTCATTTACTATAAATCCATGGAATGCACATTTCTGTAGATGAATTGTGTCGGTAAATGAGGTGAACCCAAGAATGGTTCTGTGAAATCTTTCACAGATCCCTCTGGGAAATCAACAGCTTCTGAAACAGTAAAGGTAAGCCCGAGACTCATTCCAAGATGCATCAAATGGAAACAAAACCTTAAAAAAGTAAGTTCGTAAGCAAAAACTACTTAAATTTTAGCTTAAAGAAACCAAACTGGAATTAGATCAACAAATGGAAGCCGGCCCAGGAAAGCTTTACATTCTCTCCAGTTCCCTTCTCTCAGCTTCAATCTCCTTTTTTTTCTGAAAGCTGAGACTGTATAATTTTGAAAATGTTTTCCTGTTGCTACAGTGATTTTCTCTGTAGCAGAAAACCATTGAAACCTCATTTTCAAAGCTGAGATTTTGTACTGCTGTTTTTAAAGGACAGTGGTCCTACTGTCCTCTCCATATAATTCCTTCTCCATGTCAGCTTTGTAAGTATTCAGTCTCTAAAGCTCTGTAGTACCTATCCCTGGGGTCTGACTGTCTAACAACACCCATTTTGCATAATCTGTTAATGACTTGTTTTCCCCCCCAAAAAAAAAGAAAAAGTGTTTATAATTTGTCTACAATCCTCTGGTAGTGGGGAATATTTGAAACTGGGCAAACGTCTCCATTTCTGTATTCTTGGAACAACAGCTTTCAAATAATCCAAGAAGATGCCTGAAAATTAGTAACTTTGTACTTGGCCAGTGGCACAAAACCTGCCAATACGTGTCTCAGCTTCAACTGCACAAAGACACCCACCAAAGCAGGGCAGAAACAGGACTGGCCCAATTTGAATACTTAAGAGGTCAGATATAAAAAGACATCAATGTAACCCATATAAACTGAAGTCAAATTTCCTAATTGTCCTGAGACCTTGGGAAAAAAAGCCAAAGGGAATTCTTAAGAGGCCAGAGCAATGAAACAGCTGCCACCACTCTACTACAAGGAGCCTTGAACCCATGCAAGGAAAATTGCAGTCTCTGGGATTTCGCTGTGCAAATGCACCTTTTTATTTCAGCCCAGCTGAACCACTAATTACATTTTGAAAGTTCACATCAAAGTCAAGGACTGAACAGTGTTTTTTCATGCCACATCAGCCACTGGTGCTTCGCTACCTGTCATTACTCTGGTGGGCTGCTGTGAACACTCAGCAGCCTTTGTGATGCACTTGGGATGTGAAAGTCTAGAGGGGTTTGGAGCACAAGGGTGCTGAGGAGCAGCTGAGGGAGCTGGGGGGGCTCAGCCTGGAGAAAAGGAGGCTCAGGGGGGACCTTCTTGCTCTCTGCAACTCCCTGACAGGAGGGAGGAGCTGGGGGGAGTCAGGCTCTGCTCCCAGGGAACAAGGGACAGGATGAAAGGGAACAGCCTCAAGCTGCACCAGGGAGGTTTAGACAGGATATTAGGGAATGTTTCTTCAGGGAAAGGGATGCTCAGGGCAGTGATGGAGTGCCTTCCCCCAGCACACCCATGCCAGAGATCACCAGCCAGTCACTCCAACCAGTGCAGGCCAACCAACATCTGGGCCCCCCAGTGATGTCCCCAGCCCCTCCTCCAGCAGGAGAATATCAGTAGAAATATCAGTGGTGCATTGGTAGTTAGTAAGGCCACCAAATCTTGTGCTCTCCCAACTACCAGCATGGTACTGCCTCTCTCCGTAGCCCAGAAAAATATTTAAATTCATTTCCACTTACAAAATCTAAATCCGGAAGGATCACAGAATGGTGGAGAACAGCACAGAATATTTCATTCTCACAATAAATTGAAACAGTGGCCACTTTTCAAGCAACAGCAACAAAACTCTTATCACAGAATCACTGAGAGCTCCCAGCTTGGGTTGGCAGGGATCTTAAAGCTCAGCTTGTTCCTACCCCTGCCCCTTCCACTAGCCCAGGTTGCTCCAATCCCTGTCCAACCTGGTCTTGAATCAACAGTTAAGAGGTTTCCTTTGTGTTTTTCAAAGACATTGTTCTTCTTTTGCAGATGAAAAACCAACAGAAATGTGTCCAACAGTGATTTTACTCCAGGCACGAGATAAAAGCTGAAGCCTTCTCCTTTTCCCCTTTACTCCCTCTTCCTCCTTAGACTTCCACAGGATGAAACAAGTCCAGGGAAACACATCTACCATCAAAAAATTTAGCAAGACAAACCGAGCAAAACCACTCAAGGGGTTTGCCTTCAGTGCAAAGTTAAGTGTGTGTGATGGTTGAAGGTAAAACAAGAAACTCTGCAAAGAGATCCTGACAGGTGAATTGTCCCATGAACACCTTCTGTATCCCTGTCCTATGCACGGACACTTCTAAATGATGGACAACTCTGTCCTTCCCTGAAGTGCAACGTGGCTTTGTGTCACAGTTTCTTTTCTAAGTGTCACAGCTGCTGCCCATCATACTGCAATGCCCAAATGTGGTATCAATACTATAAATACCTTTTCAGACATGACAGATAAAAACAACTATTGTAAACAGAGTTCACTGGTCTTTGTATACTGGCAATTATACAGAAAGGGATGTTCTGAGAGAAGACTTGCAACACAGAAAACACAAAAAAGGAGTGAGACTGATACAATAAAATCACCACAGAACAAGCAACCTGTTTGTGAGACGCCTACAATCAGCTAAAGCCCAAACATATACAAAGGAAAAGGTGCCATTAGAGCTGGTAAACTAAACGAGGCTATTTTAGGGCATTCTGTGAGCACTGAAGAAGGAGGAGTGCAGCCACACAGATGAATCTCTTATAAAGGGAATCTGAATGAAGTTAGACAATGGACTGTGTGCTGAGATAAGGCAGGATCTGAGCTCTCTCAACAGTTAACACCGTGGTTTTAGTTCGGTTCACAGCACATCACCTTCATTTTTTGATTGTTCTGGTTTTGTTTCTGTTGCAAATTTTACTTGGAATTCTGCACCAAACCAAAGTATTTGAAAATTCAAAAAGGAAAATATTTGGTACATTACAAATCCCATTGAACATCCTCTGATCTCAGACTTCAACCTTGCTAAACCACCACATGAAACAAGGGAAAAGCAATCCAAACGTCATTAAATAAGTGCCCAGACCTATCTGGATCTTTCCACTTGTCACAAAATGTGCTTGCCACACTCACAGACCAAATCTCCAAGGTTCCAGGAAAGCAAAGGTTGTGGAGAACAAAACCTGAGCCACCAGCACAGCCTTCCCAACACCTGCCCCAACACTGCTCCAGCCAGAGCTGAGCTGCCAAACCTCCACTTGTAAACAACTTCAAGATAATTAAGCACTGCTTTTCAAAAAAGGTTTATTAGCATCTGTTTAAAGGGAATTTTTTTTCATTAAATTATGAAATGGCAAAATGAAAGCTTGCTTTCTCTTATACCTAAAAACTATTGTGCCCTAACAAACTTAAAAATGACAATTTAAAACAACAATAAAGGATAATTACTGATTTTATTAAAAACATCTATCATGGATACACATAGCAGTGGTATTCCATGGCTGGGAACACAATGTACATTACTGAGCATTCTGATGATTAAATACAATAGCCTAATTAAATATGCTAATGAAAGTGAGATTAGAAAGCAGCTAAAACCACTTGGTTTTTGTCAAACAAAAGTAAAACATCTGTTTTTACAAATTTATTTCATTATGTATAAATATTTATTTTAACTATTTGCTTTACTAACACATATGTGCATTTATTTGTATTACCTCTTCCTCTGTGTTATCTTCAAATGGACTAAGTGGAGGAGATTTAGAATAACAAAAAGCCCGTTCCTGACAAAACATAAATTATCTCTATAAAAATAAATAAGGTAATCAAAATAGCAGGGAAAAGAGAGGCTTCCTCTACACAGGCAGGGGGCTGTTCAATTATTCCGAGCAGCAGAAAAAAAAGCACTGCTCTTGCCAACAGGTTTTCTCTCATTTGTAACTGTGGCTTTGTTTTACGTCTGCGCAACCTGCAAGAGAAATTCTCAGTGTTCTTTCAGAATCCTGTATTTCAGCAACAAAAAATTAAAAAAAAAAAAAATCCACTTTTAGGAAAATTTAGTAGCAGAAGGAGGTGGTAGTTGATGAAACCTTGGCTTTGTGAGCACCACTGAAACATTCAAATTGTCCTAAAACACTTGAGGCCTCGACAGCAGGTCAGGGAGGTGATCCTGCCCCTCTGCTCAGCCCTGTGAGGCATATCTGGGTGCCGTGTCCAGGTCTGGGATCCTCGGGACAAGAGGGACATGGAGCTCTTGAAGCAGGTCCAGGAGAGGCTCCAGAGATGATGAAGGGACTGGAGCATCAGGAGGTAGACTTGAGTGATCCCTGTGGATCCCTTCCAGCTCAGGAGGTTCTGTGACTCCATGATCTCTGGGAGCAGCAAAGGCTGAGGGAGCTGGGGCTGTTCAGCCTCCAGAGCACACACTGAGAGGGGACCTCCCCAGGGTGTGTCAGGGGCTGCAGGGAGGGGGCAGAGGATGGACCAGGCTCTGCTGGGGGGGCCCAGCAATGGCACGAGAGGAACGGGCAGGAACTGATGCCCAGGAAGCTCCACCTGGGCAGGAGGAAGAACATCTTGGCTGGGCAGTGACCCAGCACTGGACAGAGACCAGAGAGGGTGTAGAGTCTCCTCCTCACTGGAGATATCCCAGACCCATCTGGACACAATCCTGTGCCATGTGCTCTGGGGTGACCCTGCTGGAGCAGGGAGGTGGGACCAGATGCCCCACTGTAGTCCCTTCCAACCTGACCCATCCTGGAATTTTTGTCTATTTTCCTCAAGATCTAGGAGTGGCAGTGACTCCCCTTCTCACCAGCTGTAGGTAGTCAAACATGAGGAATCTCTGTGTGATGGGGACTACCTGATTCCCTGGCCTTGATGACATCTGGAGGGATTTGCACTCCACGGGATGCCTTACTGGCAGCAAACAATAACAATAATTATCATAATAACAAGCACAATAATGACAACCCAGTAAAACAGCCCCAAAATTTTCAATTTCTAAGACTGCTGAGACTGGGTAATTGCTTAAAGCAACACAGAATATGCCACAGCCATAGTAATGTCTGGTAAATGGGGATTACTCAGGACCATGTGGTTGGAGGTTGAGCCAGTGGAAAGAGAACACAGATATAACCCCATGTCAACTGTTTTGTTTTGGGTTTTTTTTGTTTTGTTTTGTTTTGTTTTGTTTTTTTTCCCCCAGTTATTTCATTAACTAGACTAAGAGACATTGAAATCCCTGCAGCTGAGCTCTGGCTGCAATGTATTCCAGAAGAACATGTTTAGAAAGGGTCTAGATACAATTTCTGAGCAGCTGTTTAACTCTAATTGCACGCTCATGTCCTCCTTGCACCGAGGTGTTGGAGTCAGCAGTGTGAGGCCATTAAGGTCATGGATGGTTAACTCTTATGGGAATGTACATATTGGAACAAATGTGCATTTCCAAGTGCTGGAGACACTCCTTGGGCAGTGGAGGACAGATAAGAGTTTGCTCTGAACAAAATCAATGCACTGCATTTAGCCCAATAATCGCCCTTTTTCCAGGCTGTGTTTGCATTTCAGCACAAACAAAAATAAAGCAGAGCCACTTTATGCCCGAGGAAAGTAAGAGGAGAGCAGAGTGTGAGGGGCAGGACCAGCACTTCTTTAACACATTTATATCTGATCAGCATGACACTAAGAAAATACCCTGAAAGGATTTCAATAAAGGCATTACATACAAGAAAACACTGATAAACCACTTCTTCAGAAACACTGTCAAGCCTATAAAAAGTCTATCTCCTAGCCCAGTCAGGGCTCTCAGTGTAATCTGAATATACAGCAGTTTCAGGATTACTGCAGTCTTGTTAATACCCCAAAATAGACATGTTTCAAAGTCTCACTGAAATCCATTCTCTTAGTCCAGGCATAACTCTTCAAACTCAGAAGCCTTTTTTTTCTTAATTTTTAAATGCAGCTGGATTAGTGCCCTGCTCAAAAAATGACTCAATTCAAAAAGCTTCCAAATTGTTCCTAATACCTGTAATCTCCCTGCTGCCACATGGCCCCACTGTACACCTACAGGTTTCTATTATCAGACATAGAATCGTGGAACAGTTTGGGTTGGAAGGGACCTTAGAAATCATCTCATTCCACCCCCTGCCATGGGCAGGGACACCTTCCACCAGCCCAGGTTGCTCCAAGCCCCATCCAACCTGGTCTTGGACACTTCCAGGGATGGGGCAGCCACAGCTTCTCTGGGCAACCTGTGCCAGGGCCTGCCCACCCTCACAGGGAGGAATTTATTCCTAATATCCAATCTAAACCTCTACTCTTATAGTTTCAAACAATTCCCATGGGGTTTGTTTGCTGGTTAATGCTCCACAGTGCAGGGGGAAGGAGTCTCCAAGGGTCAAGGCACTGCTCCAAGGGGAAGGCTGAGGAATGGTGAACATTCCACCAGCCCCACAGCAGAGCGGATTCTATCCATGAAAGTCCACCAGGAGAACTTCAGATCACTTCACTGACTTTAAGGAACATCTGGTTTTGTTCTTTTTAAAAACAAACAAACGAAAAAGCCCCCCAAATTCACAAACGCACCCCCAAGAATTAGAATTGTTCACCAAAGAATATCGAAATATTGCTGTGCTCTTTCGCTCAACACTGCCACCTAAAAGAAAGCTGTGACTTCCCATTTCCTAATCCCTATTTGCTGAGGAGGCCTGGACACATCCTTTAAACCACTTCTCAGCTCATCTGCATAGCAAAGCAAGCGATTAGCGAGCAGCTCCAGTTTTACAAGAGTATTAGCAGCATTTAATTAAGTCATGGAGGTCTCTCCGAAGGGACCTGACAGCCTGAACTCGTGTGCACACCCACGAGTGCCCAGATCCTCCCCCCACACAGCCGGTTCTTCCAGGGGAACATCCACAGCTCTCCCAGAGCACGAAACCAGAGCCCGCCACGAGCAAACTTTGTGCAGCCCTCAGAGGGAAAAATGAGGGAGGATGCATGAAAGGCCAATATTTCCTACGTACTCCTAAGTATCCTGTGGATATATTTAACTGGGAACAAAAAAAAAAATTCATGGAATCGTAGAATATCCTGAGCTGAAAGAGATCCACAAGGATCATCGAGTCCAGCTCCTGGCCCTGCACAAAACACCCCCAAGGATCCCACTGTGTGCTCCTTCAACTCTGATAGCACCGGGGTCGTGACCACCGCCTGTTCCAGTGCCTGGCCACCCTCTGGGGGAAGAACTTTCTCCTAAAATCCAACTTAAACTTCCCCAGACAAAACTCCAACCGTTCCCTTGGGTCCTGTCACGGGTCACCAGAGAGAAGAGATCAGTGCCTGCTCCTCTGCCAAACTGTAAGACCATGATGAGGTCTCCCCTCAGACTCTTCTTCCCTAGGCTGTATAAATTGAGCCCTGGCCTTCATGAGCACGGGCAGGAAGGTCAAACCCAATGAACCTAAAGGTACAAGCGGAGCTCTGGACTGTTTGTAAAACAGAAAACGGTCATAAAATCATTAAGTTTGGAAAAGACCTCCAAGATCATCAATCCCAACCTTTGACCAAATACCACTGTGCCCACTAAACCACATCACAAAGCACCTTGACTACTCATTTACAGGCAGATGGAAATATAGAGGCTGATTTACAGCTCTGCTTCCTTCTTTCCTCTCCCACAGGTAATAACAGGGAATTGGTCACCCTCTAGCTGGGAAAGTGGATGGGATTCACCATGGTCAAAGAGCTGTGTGTTACAACAACCACCAACTCCAACACAAAACCACAGCAGCCTGTGGAAGATCTTGGAATGACTATCTGCATGCACACGGATCACGGCTGGATGAGGCTGGATTTCCAAGACCCATATCTGGTTCTGGGGGAGCACTGCCCTCCTCTATGGCTTCTGAAACAGAGAGGGTAAAACAGGGTTTACAGCACTACTTAAAATTACAATGCTAATGAGCAAGTTAGTCATGCCCTAAAAGTTCGGGGAAAGCTCATTTGTCCACATCAAGATCTTTATCCTTTAGAATGTTGGGGGTTTTTTTCTGGCTGAATTGAGTCTCTTCCACTGGCTGCGTATAAATAAATAAATAAATAAATAAAGAACTGAAGTGGAAAAAAAGCAGTGTGTTCTGTTTTCAGCAACTATGACTTGATTCTTTGCTGCCATGGCTTCAACAGCAAGGCTAGAAGGAAGTAGATGGGCATTCATGTGTGATAAAAAAAAAAAAAAAAAAAAGCAAGCCTATGTTTTTAACAGAATTAGGCAGCTGAGCTCATTTCCACCCCATTAGGATCAGTCTATGAGACAGTGCTGCCAATGAAAGCCCAAGAGATTAGTTTTCCCCTCAGTAGCTCCAGCAACGCTCTGGGCACCAAATACAGATCACGACACTTTCCAGGGGTTATTGCAAAGCTCGTGCAGGGAACTGATCCAGATCCTGCCTTTCAAATTTCTCTGCAAAGCCATTTCCACACAAACGCACCACTGTGCCCTGAAAGAGTTCATTTGGAAATGGAAAGAGGGGGAAGGAGGTGGATGCTTATTGGAAATCCATTTGCTGAAAGTGCAGTAGGGAAAGCTAAGAGTTTCTAAGAAAAGGTCTGTTAATAGGTTACTGAAACATTCCAATAACTACTGCCACAGCTTGGCACCACAGCTCTGCAAGTTTTAACAGCATTTATGGTGAAACACTTTTTGTTCATTTAATAAACCACTGAATTTATATAAAGAACATTCTGTGTTCCTAATCTCATTTTCCTCTAATATTCCCACCTAGAACAAGTGCTGGAAAAGTCAGTTTGATGGTTGGTTGTTCTCTATCTGTTAATGATTTCCTCCTGTTCAGAGCAAAGGGCAAAAAAGAAGGGCAGAGAAAAAACAGTTACTGCTTGGCTATTAAAATAACAGTATTCCTACTGGAGATGTGGGAGCATTTGCTCCCTAGATGGTTATGATTTATCTTGAGGAGCAGATTAGAAACATCCGTGATCTCCAACTGGGATCCATTCAACTCTCTCAATATTTATAGACACAACCACTTTCTCTTCCTTCATCTTCAGAAAATCTCCTATGAAACTCAAAATCCAAGAGCTTCACAGCAATTAAGTGTTGGGTCCAGTTGAAGTTCCACCTGGACATGAGGTAGAACTTCTTTACTGAGCAGTGACCCGGCACTGAACAGGGACCAAAGAGGGGGTGGAGTCTCCTCACTGGAGATATTCCATGCCCATCTGGCACAATCCTGTGCCACGTGCTCTGGGATGACCCTGCTGGAGCAGGGAGGTGGGACCGGGTGACCCACTGGGGTCCCCTCCCACCATCCTGTGATTCTGTGATTGATTAAAGAATGCTGATGAAATAGTTAAGAAAAATAAACCATAACAGATTTAAAAAAAAAAAAAATAAATCCAGCATCATTTGGAAAACACTGCAGAGAAAGGAAAACAAAGGATGAAAAATTCCTTCACACATCACAGACAAGAGAGGAAATCACCCAGCAGAGGAAGCCTCACAACAACCCACACTCCTCCTATGTCTAATGCAAGCACTGGCCCTTTGCTTTCATTATATACTTCCCAAAAGAACACAAAAAATAAAAAGACAGCGACAGGCTTTCAACACTCAATTAAGATTTAGGATGTCACTCAAAGGAGGCAAAAAGCTGTTCTTGCTTGGTGCTACTGAGCAAGAACATCTGCCTCATTCATTGTTTATGTCCCAGCCCAGGCCCCGCTGTCGGCAGGAGAGAGAACAAGGCACCTCGTGGAAACCCAACAGCCTGGGGAAGTGAGAGGTACCAGTGTGCTCATCAGAATAAATTCTCCTGCGAGAGCAGTTTATTGATTTGTGTATTTGACTCTCCTTGGGATTATTGTTCAATTACTTTTATCCTCCGAGATGAAAGCGGCTGAATGGAACATCAAAAGCAGATAAAAAGTCGCATGTTTCAAATTTTCTTTCAAATCTGCATAACATCCATTACAGATCCAATTTTCAAGAGAGCCCTCTGAGAGGAGCAGCAGAGGGTAACTCCAGCAGACATACAGCTCTTGTCTGTGTTTTCCCTAATTATCCTGGCTGAAGTGTATTCCCTATAAAGCACATTATTTGTCCTTGAGCAGTGACAGTCTGCAGCAGCTTTCTGACTGCCTCTCCTTTTCATCAGGTGAGCTGCCTGCTAATTGTTGATGTGATTAGTGATTTATCACCACTAATAAACACAAACACAGCGTAGAATTCCCACTACTAACCTGCAGCGCTGTTGAAGAGCTTAAAATGTGGTGGTCAAGAGACCATGAAAGTGTCATTTTGCTGGTTTCATTCTCCACTATAAGCTTCTCCTGGCCTGCTGGCAAGAAACAAACCTAGATATTATTAACTGCCAACCCCTTCTTTTCAGTCTGATATGGAGTCATCACATGATTTTAATTTCGCCACACACATCACAACCACCTGGAACCGGGATCTTGCTGGCTTAGGGGGCAGATGGAATCAGGAGCTGACTGGTGCTCCTCCCCATTTATTTGCAGGGTGAGCTTTGCTATAGAGTCATCAGGCAAAACTTCAGTTCCTCCAAGATCAAAAAAAAAATCCACACTCTCAAATCTCCAGCAGGATGATTTTATGATGAACAGTGCACTGGGATAATGGCTCTTGTGTTTTATGTGGCAGGACATTAAGACCACAGTTCAACTTGCAAAAGGTGCCCTCAGTGATCACAACCCTCAGTTCAAAATCTTATCCAAGAAACAACTTTACTGGCAGCCACATATCCACTGACAGAATGACAGCATGAGCTTGGTTAAAGTTAGAGATGAACTAAAATGATGAATTTAAATAAATGCTTGCACTTCCAATTTGCATTTTGGATTAATAACTGTTTCCTCACCGCTAAGAGGAACCATCCACTTGCCTACAGATGTGAGCAAGACTGAGCTTTGGATTCCCAGCAGCATCAGGCTTAGACAGAGATGGGACCAGAAAAACACTCTGAGACCAGGCAGAGATGGAGCACTGGAGTTCCAGCCTATTGCAGTGCACTTTTACTATTCATCTGCTCTGAAACTACTTTTATCTTTGCCACAGATTGTTATAAAAATCAGGTCTTTGAAAAGCTGTTTCCAACCAGCCTGTAAAGCACATTGGTTTTCTTTTAGTGATGCAATTACAAGGGGAAGGTAGTCATGAATATTAGTGAACTTTAAAATATTGTTTCTAAGGGCAATAGATTTTACCCAAAAGCATATTAGTGCTCCACCTCAGCATCACAAAAAAATCACTTTAAAACTTCCAGCAAAACATTTCAAGTCCATTAGTGTGAGTTTTCAAATGTCATGCCTCGAATGTGACAGTCAAATTCCTGAATCAATCAGCCAAATGGAATTGTTTCACTCAGAAATTATGTGAAGAGAAAGTAGCAAAAAGCAGTAAAAGTGCAGAATAAGTTTATGCTGTAACTTAAGCAACTAAATAGCCTTCTTGGTGAAATAAGAAGCAACACACAACGTGTATCTGCTTCACAGGATGATGAACAGCAGAACACACTGGGGATTTTTCTTCCCTGTAGCAGAACAAGGCTTGGGATTTTAATTTGTGATCTGTCCCACAAATAGAGCCTGGGACACTTCCAGGCAGCACCAGGTGCCTGAACACAGCTCACTAGCTGGGTACCCATCACATCCAAGGGGCAAATCCAGCATGTGCCAACTGCAGTCTGTCTACAGGCTCTGCCTGCAGCTCTGTTTGTGACATTCTGCTCTTTCTCAGTTCAGTTTTCCAATATCTTCATGATTCCATATGGAAAACAGCCCAAACTTAGTTATTTCAGTCAGAAATCCAGCTCTGGAGCATCCTTCTACACCAGTTTAACTCACATAAACGGCATGGCATACTCTGCCCTAAGCCCTGAAAGAAATTAGAGCCTTGGAATCCTTTCTGTCCTGGATAACATCCCATTATCCCAAAAAATAGTATTTAACACAGTCACAAGATGTGTGGCACTGGTGGCTCTCAGATAACGAGTGAACTCAGCAAAATATCTCCAATAAATCCCACTGCCCCCTTCATCTCCGGGATGGCACTGGTGTTCAAACAGAGCTGCTGTTTGTTTTACCCTCCAGCACTTCCAGACAGGAAAGACTTTTTCCTGGAGCCACAGAGTGGTGGTGGTACCTTCTACGTAAAGGACAGTAATTAAGATCAACCGGGATTAAGAATCATAAACTTAATTTCTTTTCCCAATGTTCTCCCAATTTAAGTTGCTGTGACAGGAAATGTGCCCAGATCAGCCACTGCTGGTGAAGCATCTTGTCCAAAATCAGAGAAAATATAATCCAATGATCTGATCCTGGGGGAAGATGGCTGGTGGATGGGGAAAGAACCAGCTACCTTTAATTTCTTATTTCCATTGGAAAATGAAGGACAAGTAACAACCAATAAGGCATTAAAAATACACTCTTGTATTTCCAAATGCCAGGAGAAATAACCTTCTGATTTAAGTGTAGCTAAAAAAGAAATAAATCTATTTAGTTTTCGAAGTCGACCTCAGTAATTGTATGAAAAAAAGATTTTACATAATAATGGGTAGCAATTCGAGACAATGAGACTTGATAGTGTCAAAGACAGTTTTCAGCTACATGAATTGAAGTGAAAATGTTAAAAAGACCTGAGAAAAGACCTTGAAGTAAAAGTTACAGTTCATAGCAGATGCATCAGACACAGCTCAGACCCTCTGAGTGAGCTAAGTTCTGAGTACTTTTTGGTGACTTCTTTTTCCACGTTAGAACTCTCCATTTTTTATGTCTGCAGTGATTTGTGATGTTAGTGGGTGAAAACCACTGCATAACACAGAAATAAAAACACAGGGGCTCCCATGCCCATAAATACCAGTAAGGAAGTGCTGGCACCCAAGACATCCCTTTTAAATGAGAACCAACATTTACACATTTGGCTCAGAAGATGACCTTTGCCACTACACTGACACAGGAGAGACTCGGGCAGGGTTCTGTGAGATAGCTGAGCCAGGCATCAACCATCTGGAACATTAAAAAGTTGCTACTTTCTCACACTGCATGATGTGAATATCCAGGTGTGATTATCACACTTTGTGCCGACTACTGGGCGTGGTAAAGATGATCCCAGGAATGTGTATTTAATAGGAAGCCAACTGGTCACCCGAGGGTTAATGAAGGAGACCAAAAAGCCCTGAGAACAGCTCTAAGTTACAGATTATCCACACAGTGCTCATCTCTTCATACACTTCCATAGCAACTGCTGCACAAGGACACCAAAAGAGAAGTTAATGTTATTACACAAGGAGCAGTGTAAGGAGATTTCTCTAACAACTCACAGCAGTTTTAACTCCAATTTTTGTCAAAGGTATTACTGCAACAAGTCCTGCAGCTGGCTGGAAGGAATTCATCAGTTGGATGCCTCACTGGAGGAGGGTGTCCAGCCTCCATTCCCAGGGTGTCAGCTTGGGAACAGAACACAAAGAAACAAGCCTTGCACTGGGTAGGGTCTCCCATCCCATCAAATTCCTTAAAGCCATCAACATCAGGGGCTACAGGCCTCAACTTCACTAAACCAGAAATCTCCCAGTGCCTACAGATAAACCTTCCACCCTCCAGACAAAAGGGTCATTGTGTCACATGAGGTACAAGAGATGTTGCTGTCACAGAACTCCAGAATCACAGATTAGTGAGGGTTGGAAAAGCCCTCTAAAATCACCAAGTCCAACCAGTAACTCAGCACTGCCAAGCCCACCACTAACCCACCTCCCCCAGTGCCACATCTAAGCCCTGGTTCACACAAAATTCCAAACTTTGGGTGGCCCGAGATCCTTGCAGTTTAGTCTCAGAATGTGTGAAATCTTTTTTTACATGTCCATGCATAAAACATATCAATTAGTGTTATGGCTTAATCCATCTGTATCTGAAGCAAAGCAGCATGAAAAGGAACCACTGATACTACAAGGGTCTTTGGGGATAATTTGGAGAAAGCACAAAGCAATGAAGAATTCATCACCTCACATCAGCTACCACACTGTCAAAGCACACACACACCTGACCACTTAATAAAAGGCCTTCCTTTCTTTCTGTTCCTTCCTAAAGGAAGATTTAATCCCCAGCAATGAGGGTGGTGCAAAGGAACATGCTTGCCACCTGTTTATTCACTTACTCATACCAACCCAGCTTTAAAATGCAGGGATTGCTCATCCTTAGGAGTGCAGTCACTGCAACTTCATAACACTGTAAATGTTACTGCATAAATTCATTAAATACAGGGCTGTTTTCTCCCGTTGAATCCCATTCTCTTCTGGGATGTGCTTCCAACAGGCAGTTTAAAACTAACTTGAGCATGTCTCCACTAACAGTAGGCAGTGCTATCAAAGAGCTAAAACACACACACTGCGCTGTGATCACAGTCCATCAGCCATCAGGGAACGAGGAAAGTGTGAAGAAAGAGGAACCAGAAATTAAGAACCAGAAATTTTCAGCTACTCGGGGTAATACTCTTGTGAAGATAATCCTCCTATCCAAAATGTGACAAATCCAACTTGCCAGGAGATGGCTCTGAGACGTGAAATAAAGCTGCATTCAGCTGCACTGGACAGCACATGTCTGGTGCTTCTATTATAAGCAGAAATTAATACCCAGGTAGAAATAACCCTAAATCAGTCTTATTTAGCTCATCAGCTGAAATACCAGCCTTTGCATAAGAATACATTTTTGGCATTTCCAATCTTACACTTCCTTGTGATAAAAAGCCAGGCTTGTCACTTAATCCTGAACTGCTAATCAGGCAGGGTGGGAAGCTGAGAGCAGAGCTTGCATCTGACTGCTCAGTTCCTGCACCACTGGGAGGTGGGTCTGCTCCATGTGTCGAGGTTCATGGCCAGCTCAGAATGTGGGAGGGAGAAGGAGCAGGTTATGAGCACTGCATCCAGCTCTGGGACCCCAGCACAGGAAGAACATGGACCTGTCAGAGTCCAGAGGAGGCCACAAAAATGATCAGAGGGCTGGAGCCCCTCATCTCTGGAGCCAGGCTGGGAGAGCTGGGGGTGCTCACCTGGAGAAGAGAAGGCTCCAGGGAGACCTGAGAGCCCCTTCCAGGGCCTAAATGGGCTCCAGGAGAGCTGGAGAGGAACTTTGGACAAGGGATGGAGGGACAGGACAAGGGAGAATGAGTTCAAACTGAGAGAGAGTAGCTTTAGATTAGATTTTAGGAAGAAATTCTTCCCTGTGAGGGTGGGGAGGCCCAGGCACAGGCTGCCCCATCCCTGGGAGTGTCCAAGGCCAGGTTGGACAGGGCTTGGAGCAAGCTGGGCTAGTGGAAGGTGTCCCTGCCCATGGCAGGGGGTGGAATGAGATGACCTTCACACTCCCTTCCAACCCAAACCCATCCTGTCCTTCCTGTATCCTGAATTAAGTCTGAAAGCAACTGGTTTCTGAGATGCCAGTCCCAAAACCAGATACATCAATAATGAGTAACTTGATGGTGCAGCAGATCAAATGCATCGCTCAGCAGCTGAGACTTCATTCCAGGATGGATTTTCTCATGTAAGTAATCATTATTATATATGCATAAAGATCCACAGGATTCAGATAGAAAGCAGATCAAAACTACTTCAATATGTTAATATGATAACAGTGTCCCTGGGAAGATAAGTGCTGCAATTATAACTGTATTTTTGCCTACAATGCACTGAGCCTGTTGCAAAAGGAACTAAGAAACTTGATGTCTGTGCTTTGAATAGAGGCACAAAACTAACACATTTGATAGAAGCCTGTAACTGCCTTTTTCTCCCCCTCTTGTTTTGTGTCTAATGCTTCAAAAGAATGAAAAGGAACACACCAAATTAGCTGTAGAGAGCTGTATGTAAAGACATAAGAGATGGAGGCTTCATGCACAGAAAGTGATGCTTGGAAGAACCAATTTCACTCTGGGAATAGAGAATAAGGTAAAAATACACTTCCTGTTTCTTGTGAGGGTTTGTTGTTTTCTTTTTCCACTTGGAACTTTCAAACACAGTCCTAGAAAATATTTCAATCTTAAGTCTGCAATCCATCAGTAGCCATCAGTGGGCATGACAGGCTAGAAGAGAACATTTAAACGGCCCCAAATTTCAGTTTCTACCTGTATCCAGCAGGAAAAAATATTCCTCTGGTTGAGCAGGACAAAAGGGTTGGCCCTTTGAAACAATAAACACTGTCATCATTGCATTAGAAGACAGTCATTCTGCCTCATGCTTGGAAGCTTCCAACTTCCATCTAAAATCCCTGTAAAAGGTCAGACAATTTGGGAAAATCCCACTGCTGAATCAGAAGCAGTAGGAATATACACTGGTTATCTGGGGGGATCTGCTCCCCTTCCAGGCCCTGAACCATGACAGGGATGGGGATTCTGCCTCAGTCAATGGAATAATGCCAATCTTAACAAAAGCTCTGGGTCAGCTCCTGGATGTTACTAAAATCAGTTGTTATTCAGCAGCAGCAGGATTGAAGTGGCCCTTATACAGGACTCACCACCCAGAAAAAACTTAATGCCCCAAAAAGCTGTGTTCAGGAGCATGAAATGACAGAACAAGCCCGGCCCATGTGTTGAATTTGTCACTTGAGCATCAGTGCTGAGAGATCTGTCTCCAGCTAAGGAAAGACAGGGGGAAACAACTCTGTCACTACCGACAGTCTGCTTTTATCTCTAAACTTGCTTTTCCTAGTCCAAAACTGCAACAGTAATCAAATGGGAATAAAAGCAGCTCTCTTTGATGAGCACGTCACGCTGATGAAAGGCAGCAGAAGCCCTCTGTGTAGACAAGAACCACAAACATTAACAGACGCTGGTATTTGGAGCTCCTCTCCGTGGTGTGTCAGCCCTCAGAGGGGTGTTTTTATGAATGGAATTCTGCACAGGAGGCGAAGTTGCAGCTTAATCCCTGCCAGTGCTTTGCAGTTCTGCTGCCCAGGGCCACCCTCAGCAGGTGGCAGCTGTGGCCTTGGATCAGCATCCAAGTTTATCCCTTTTTCCCCTCAGTCTTTGCCTGACCTGGGCGGCAGCTCCACCTGTACCTCACTCACCTGAACCCCACTTAACTTTCTGGCTTTGACCTCAGGCCTGGCTCAGTGACATGGACTTGGTGGCACTTTGGGCTGTCCCCTGACCCTCATTCCCATGACCAGTGGACATTGGGTTTGGTTTGTCCACCTGCTGTGGGACTCTGCCTTTCCAGCAAGGGCACTGCCTGCTCCTTCCCTGCCTCTCCCTTGGCTTGTCCACCCTGTGAAGGCCCCTCCTGCAAATCCCTGAAGATTTCTGGATTTGCCATTGCATTCTGAGATTAAGACAAGCCAAAATATTAATATAACAGCAGTCTTACCATTTAGCACTTCCATACTGCTTTTTTGGTTATTTTGCTTCCATCATTTTTAATGGGAAGGTCTCAACCTCGTATTCAGATGTTATTTTGTCCAAAGCAGGCAAATCTTTTGTCAGCTGATAATCACAGATGTTGGTTGTATTTATACTGATCTATTTAAAATCTCAAACGGTTCTAATAGAATGGGAAGCTCTTTAAAAGGCACTTTTTTTCAGAAGCATTACTCAAAAAGCACGACGGTTCCATTTGTCAGAAATGCAAGCCTGCCCTTCAGCACAGACCTAGGACACAAAGTTGCCTTGAGATAAACTCCTTCCAAAACTGCTGCTCTCCAAGTTTTCAGCAGCTGACACTGAAAACACGCTTTGCCCCCAGTTCAGAGGACAACCCTTCTGTTCCAGCCTGCTCAAGTTGACTGTCTCCAGCTCTCCAGATCTGAATGTGCCCTTAAAGTGTCTCCAATCTTTACAGAACAGATTTTCATATGAAATGAACAGGCCAGGGGATCCTGAGGGAGGAAATGCCTGTGTGTCAGATGGAGCACAGGATGTGCTCCCAAGGGAGAGCCACTGCCAACTTCCTGAGGTTTCCACGCTGCCTACAAAACATTTCAGATCGTGTTTTGCTCCTCCTGCTGCTCAGGGCAGGAAACCTTGGAGATAAATTGTTCCTAAATCAGCAAATATTTGGTGTGTTCTTAATGTTGTCCCGAAGTGAGTTATTTACATCCTTCTATAATCCTAAAAGGAAACAGGTGGCTCTTCAATGCACTTGTGGCTTTTCAATTCCACGCTGGGGCTCAAGGGTGGGTGGGTGGGTGGTTGCTGTGTAATTGCCCTGCTGTGGGAGGCACAAAAGCTCTGGAATCTCCCTTGCTAATCAGGAATGCACTGGATTGCTGGGATGCAATCTGCAGCGTGGCATTTGTCTTGAATAGTTTCCTCCTGCATTTGAATGCAAACTGAAGATATTTATTTCTATCTACTTTCACAGCTTCCTTTGCATTCAGGTTATAGGAACTCGTGGGTAACATTATGCTACAGACTAAACAATATGTAAGAAGTCCTGGAACATCTATACAAACTAAAACAAGGAACAGGTCAAAAGTCCTCACTTTTTCTCCCAAAGTATCAGAAAACTATGTCCCAAATGTGCATTTTGCAGACAGTACCAAGATCGTTGCGTGAGAAACGTGATCAAAGAACAAAAATTTCGGGGTGAGGAAGCAACACATTCAAATTTGTTTCCTCAAAGTAGCCTTAAAAAGTCCATGCAAGCAGTGACATAAGGAAGGTTTGCTGGCACTGAAAGGGTGTTTTCTGATGGTCCCTGGACAATGCCTTGGATATTTCTCTGTTCAGTCACTAATGACACTCAGATTTCTCATTAGGAGTTTCAGGAGTTGTGGAGACTGAAAGGACAGTTTGTAAATTAGCAGCTACTGATCTGTGATTGACCTTCCCTGCCTGATCAATGGCATAGATGGCACCAGAAGGGATGAGACTGGAGATGGAAATTCTTGGAAAAGGCACCGATGAGATCAATCCCCATCAAGCCTCAAAGTCCTCAAACCACATGTTAAAACACATGCACCTTTAAATACAGCTTTGCCTTAGCATTTTTCTCGGCCACCTGTTACCCAAAGACTTTTAACTCAAAAATTGCTCTCAAGAAGCTCCAGAGTGTCGTACAGCTACTCCACGAGCAAAGACATGTGTCATCACACATTCCTCAAAGTACAGGTCCCAGCCATTACATTTCGGGTTCAGAAGCAGAATCACTATTCCTAAAACAAGTTTTCATGAGATACCCTTATGTTCCAACACAAATATTCATATGTTTGAGTCTTGGAGTCTTGGACATCAACAAACAGCAGCAAAGGTGACAGGCAAATATAAATATTCATCTTTTCCAAAGCATTATGTTTATGTTAACCAAGAAGTTTAACTTAGAAATGCCTGGGGCCCACAGATCACTGGGATAATCTCCTCTGCCTTGGAAAGCACAGCAGCAGGAAATGATCTGGCACCACAATTTCCATGCTAAGCTTAAATGCCCCAGGCAGAGAGGCTACTAATTCTAATCCATTTCCCAAGACTGAGGTTTAATGGAATTAGTTTGCTTTTTTCCTTTCTTAATTTCCATTCAGCTATTCATAGTTATACTCTTGGTATCAGCCTACATTCTTCCCCTTAAGTGTTTACAAATTCCTATATTATATAGGATTTTTTTTTTAACTTACTTTCTGCCCAGATGTTGCCCACTAGAGGCACAACATGTCTAATTACCTCTTTAAGCCCACAACATCTCCTTTGATTTCCCTGAGCATTTTGAGTGCTATTATTTCAAAGCCTTTCAGTTTTCCATCATCTTGAAGATAATGACTGATGATGATTATTATTATTATTACTATTATATGTCCAGAAACATTTCTCCCCTCTCCATGCTTTGAACCAGAGCACTGAATAAGCCTCCTAACTCATAAGATTGGTAGGTCCAGAGGTCATATTTGGAATATTATGTGAGTAAATGTGAAAAAGATAGTACTAAAGCAAGACAAGACCAAAAAACAAAAAAAATCAGCTGGCAAAAAAAATCCACAGTTCCTGATTACCAACATTTTAGTTGAATCTGCAGCATTCCCAAAGTGGTGACTGTGAAGTGCAACAAATGAAACAAATAAGATCATCTTACTATGTTATAAAATAATTTAGGTGAGATTAAGTAAGCAACAGAAAACTCATTAAACAGCAGGAAAATCTTGCACACAGGAGAGGTGTGTGTGAGGAAGAAAATCCAAAGGAAGCTCTCAGGTACTCCATTCATGTTGGGAAACAGGCATTTGCAAACCTTTTTTTGCTCTCATTTTGAACTTAATAGCTCAAGACTCATCTGGAGGAAAAAAAAAGTACTTAAAGACGAATTTTGATTCACAAATTTAGGCATTATTATAGGAACATGAGTAAGCATGGAAAAATGTCACAAATAAATCATTAGGAAGTAAATTTAGAAATCAAACACAGGGGAGGATGAGTGCTGGGCAGAACATTTGCAGAGCCTCAAGAGAAAAGAGTAACACGTTCAGACACTGCAGGAGGAAAGAGGGAGAGCTTGGAATACACTTCTCTTTGGAAATGGCAAGGAAATTCTAATCTCTCCCTTTCAATCACTTCCTCAAAACCCCTTCCAAAGTTTGTTTATTCAAATGAAGCAGAACTTGGGCCAAAACGTAACCAAAGACATTTAGTGCATCCCAAATCTCAGCTCAGTCACATCTGTGCTGAGATATGGCAGTTTTGCATTAAGAACTAGTGAAAAAGAGGACTCTGAATAAATTTGATTTAATTCAAAAGTTCTTGTGGTATTGTACATACCATCTAGGTTTCATGCCTTCTGATGATATTTAGCATTAAAAAATAAGCACACATCCTATGCTGGGAGCAGGAACTGAGTTTGTTTCCTGTTGATCTTTCTTCATCCTCACTAAACACCAAGGAGCATTGAGACCCTTCTTTATTCCCATTTTACAGGGACTAATTCTCACATCATTGCAAGAGACTAATAATCTACTTTTTGCTGATACTTGTTTCACAGTCAAAAATCAGCACCTGATAGATGTCATTCACTGCAGCAATCAGAAGAACACACTCCAGTCAACACCATTTATTAATGTCAACCAGAAGAGCAATTATATTTCATCCAAGCAAAAATAAACAGACAGGTATCACATCTTTGGTGACAGCTGAAACTATCATCTCTGCAGCTCTCATCACGTCCCCACTGACATGAAATTGCACGTGGGTATCTGTGCCAGTCTAGGAATCCATTACCTCACGGCAATCAGAAAACAAAATTTTAGAGGCACATTCTGGGGATGTGCATGGGAACAGAGGGAAATGAAGAACATAAATCCTGAATGAATCAAAAGGGAAGATAACCCACCAAAATGTCTAATGGTTTCATTTGTCAAAATATACCACAATGGCTCGATTTTTTTCAGATTTTCCTACACGGCTGTAAATCCAGATTAACTCCGTTACCATGAGAGCTCTGGTGGAAAGCTGGACACCAGAGAAAAGCCTCTGCTGTTGGTTGTTTTAGGAAGTGAACACACAGAATCACAAAGCCATTAAACATTCTTTGCTAAACACCAACCACAGGATGCTTTTTACCGCCCAGTGTTTCCCTCCAAGTGGTACCCAGAGGAGCCAGTTGAGCTGAACACAACGTGTACCGAGCTCAGTGAAGTCACAGGGTTACCCAGAAACTTGGGATTTATTGAGAGAAGTCTGACAGATTAAGAGATAAAAACTGCAAGCAAAATGCAAATGCATCCACTACATTGTTATATACAGAAGGAGCATACTATCAGGTGGAATATAGACATAATTCCTTGGGTTTTGAAAACAAATGTGAAGGGAAGTACAAGAATGGAACAACAGGGAGAAGATGAAGGGGAGAGATAATATTGTATTCTCATGCTTTATTCTATAGCCATCTGAGACCCTAAAACCAGCACTGTCCCTTTAGACTGGCATCCTAAATTAATACACTGAAGCCTGGAATGATCCTCTGATAGCACTTGATACACATGCTGTTTAGGAATCCTAAAGCTGTCAGCCACACTGTATGAAATTCCCAATAAAACAACCCATTTTCCCTAGTTCTATTTACAAGTCCAGTTCTCAATGGCAACAAACCACTCTAAGTAGCAAATTTCTAGGTATTAATTGATTTCTCAGCTGGTTTAAGCCACTTAATCTTTGGCCTCTTGCCTTATAGTACCACCCAACTCAAGTTACAAGCACCCAGAAATACACTGTCTGGTGTGTCTTTATTGCTTAATTATCCAGGTGAGAAGCTCAGATTAAATTGGTCATTTAGTTATAAGTACACACATCTCCAAGCATTACTACCTAAAAATGTCCCTAGGTAAAGAATATAATTTATCTTATTCTGTTGATGTCCTTTAATTCTTGCACGATAGTAAATTATATTTCAGAGCACAGTTCTAATTTTGCCAAATGGATCTTGAGGCAGAAATGACAGATCAAGATTATGCAATCAAAGCTTTCATGTATTAATTTCAGGTTAAATTGCAGGGCTCTCCTCAACCAGCTTTGCTGTGAAGTCAACTCCTACCCAAAGCAAGGTTATCAAACCCCTCTTGGTGGTTTAAATCTGAATCTTTTTGGGTGCAGGAAGGAAATCCCTTCCTCTAAAGCCTCTTGTGCTGCACTGAGCTTGGTCATGCTGAAGTCAGTCGCTGATCAAGTTGTGACCTGTGCAGGGAAGATGTGGGTCTGTAAATCAGCTCCAAGCAGGTGAGATGTACCCTCCCAAGCCCTTCCCTCCTGGTCTTTATCAGCATCTATAAAACTACCCACTTTGCAAAAGTACTGTCATTTCATTAATCAACAGGCTCCAATTTACCTACAAGGCACAGAGTGAGAAGAGACACAGAAAAAACAGATGGGAGAGAGCCTTCCTACATCATACACCCCATAATCATCTTTAGCTGTGTCATTCCTGGCAGATGGCTGGCTACATTTTTCTTCAGGGATATGACACAACCTCCTCACACAATCCAGTCAAGTCCTTCAGTTAGCCCTAATGTTAAAAACTTTTTCTTAAAGCCTAAATTGAATCTTTCTTGCTGCTGTTTAACCTGATTTACTTTTATTCCTGTCCACTACAGACACATAGAAGAGATTACTCTCTTCTTTCCTTCTATGCTCTTGAAGAATATTATGTTCTTTACGTGCTGTCATCCCAACAAAAGTGTTCTAATGATTAAATCTTGCCTTCCAGGTTGCTCTGACTGTTTTCCTTCGGGCTCTTTCTGTTGCTCTCCACGTGTAACCCTGCAGTGTCCAAAACTGGATTGGGTTCTTCAGTTCAGACATTATTAAAGTGTTATTACAGTCAAGAGATAACTGTGTTAAGAGAAACTCTGCTCAACAGCTCCAAGTCACAAAGAAAACCAGAAATGATCCGAAAATCCTCCTCAGAGGACATACAGGTATCTCTAGGACAACGGGCAACACTTTTTATGGGGTAAAAAGGGTGATAAAGAGATAGTTTCTCCTTCAGCACATTCCAAATAGATTCAACCCATGGCACATTGTACTGAGACTTCCAGTCTCTTAAACAGTGATTACAGCATCCCAAGTTTGCCTGGAAGCAAGAGCCGACAGCAACAGTGACAAAGAGAAAGCTTCGAGGGGATATTCAGCCAATTTTTTATCATTTTGTGTTGTTCCCAAAACACCTGCTGGCCAGGTTTTCACAGTGCACTTCAAAGACTGGTCTACAGCGTGTACTGTCACCTCTTCAGGATCCAGTTCAACTATTACACAAGTCATGGATCCAGGCAGGAGAGAGGAAATGTGCTGCAGGAGCTCCAGGAGTTTCTTGTTAGAACGTGCCATTAAATGCACACAGACAGAAATGTGCCCACTGGGTGGGGAGTTCTGTCGGGGCTTTTCATTTTGCTTTTTTTCTCCCTTCCTGGTGAACAGCTCACTGTCCTGAAGGAGGGTTCACTTTGGTCATTTTAGGCACATTCCAAGGACAGGGGCTGTCCAGGTAACACAGCAGGGAAATAAGATTTGCATTTAGTTCAAGTCTCATTAACATAATTAACCAAAGACAGAGCAAGGCAGCCCCACAACTCTTGAGTGAGTCAGAAGGGACTGTTGTTGGTGCAGAATATCAGGAAAGCATCAGGAAAAGTAGAACCTCACAGTTTGTGATGGCTTAAAACTCAGGATCCACTCCAGCATATTTACAGGATTCATTATAAATTCAGTGAAAAAGGAGCAAGGACTTTGCAACTGAAGGAGAAACACAAATGTTTGATTGCTCAAAAATATGGTAAGTTGGCAAATTTGGAAGGAAAATAAAGCCAATTTCCTACAGCACTGCATGAGAGCAACAACTGCAAGTATTTTTTCACATGCAGACCAAGCAGAAGCACTTTCAGGTGAGATGAGATAAATCAAAGTGGGTTCACCTCATCACTGCAGGATGTTACTGATGCACTCCTGACAATATTACAGTTGTTCTGTACTGCCCCTTTGTCTCCTTCCATGTCCCCATAACTACCACAGGTACAGGTTACACCAGAAAATAATCTTCTTCCTGTTCAAGTTACCACTTCTCTACTGAAGCAAACCAAAACGAGGCAGTTCCATCGTTTTTATTACCTGATGCAACTCCCACCCAACAGGTCACCTGAGGTGATTAGAAAGAATCATCTCCCCCATTTACATTTTCCAGTGATACAGGCATAAGCTCAAGGTCTCTGAGACAGGAGGTTTAACTCTGGCACCCCTTGCATTTCAGACAATATGAGTTTTGCATTTAAAACAGCAACACCCTGCCTAATTCTAACTCTTCCCAAAACACACACTACACCTTATTTTTAACACATAACAGTGGAAAAAAAAATGTAATCTTGGGAAACACTTCTCAAAAGAGATTTTTGTTCAAAGCCCTGCAGTCAGCACCGGGGATGAAAAAGGAACTCTGAACTGCTCAGATGATTTACTTTGCCACGCAGGACAGGGAGTTTGATCTCCCAGCAATCATACCTGTAATCCTTGTATTGCTTTAGGATGTCTGATCCCTTGTTTCTGACCCAGTGGGCATTCTTTGAAACAGGACTTGAATGAACTGTGCATTTTCCCCAAGAAGTACCTGAATTAGATTTGTTGTCATTTCCAGAGAGATAATAATGTTTCATTTGTAAATGCACGTTCAAGGTCAGTTAGGAGGAGAATAAAAAGAGGAACTTGGCAATAAACAAACTCTTCCATGTCAGAGACAAAACGCATGACTTAAAAAAAAAAAAAAAAAGAAAAAAAAAGAAAAAAAAGGAAGATTTTGCTGGGTCCTGCCCAGTTCAAAGGCAGCCCAGACCTCTCCTGTACAGAGACTGATAGCTTTCTCACAAACAACAGGCAAATAAAATTTGGTTTTTAGTTCTCTTTTCCTCACATAAACGTGTCTTCTCCAAACTTGTCCAGCCATGAGGCACAAAGTTAAGAGTCTGGAAGTTTTTTAATTGTAGCTTAACAATTATGGAATCAGACATCAACTTTTGCCATCCACAGGCACAGAAATGCAGATACCTCTTTGCATGGGAAGCTGTGGAAAGGTTTTAATAAACCATGAGACTTGGAGACTCTGCATGCCTGTGAAGCTGCATAAGCCCAGCAGTTATTAGAAGTTTATGGATGTGTGTTGTTAAAAGAAGTCAGTGCTTCTTTAGCACTGCATCTACCTAAGATTTTAGTCATGTTCACGTTGTACCAACAGCTTAAGCTGAGCACAGCCAAGAGCCTTTCAAAATCACACCAATCTGAGATGCCATTTTTAATTAAATTATCATTTTCTAATGCAAGCATTGTCACAGCTTCAGTTCCAACCACACACAGAACCATTTAGGCTGGAAAGGAGGTTTAAGAACATTCAGTTGAACTGGTTCATGTTTGAGTTGAACTAGTTCATGTCATAAGACACTTCCATGTCTTATATCTTATGAAAAGAACACTGTAAGCATTTTTTTCTCTAGCAAAGCATGGTATAAGAAAAGTGGTGATTTTTCTCCAGTTCATACACCTGGATAATTGTATTAGCTTTCCATTTCATTGGCAGTGACAAAAAATGGCACACAGCACTGGTTCAGCACCATAATAATCTACTTGGAATTAGGCTACATCTCCACGTGCACTCTGAATAGTGCTGGTAGTTTCAAAAATGTGGTTTTTTCTTTAATAAACAACTCTGAAAATCAAGTTTGTTGTACTGTCAGAAAAAGGTGTTCCTCAGCTTTGTTATACAGTTACAGTTCTTCTAGGGAATAACACAACACATGAGAATTCCAGTGTCCAGCACCTTGTCCCTCAGAAGCAGAAAGTGTTTCTAAGTGACATCACATTCCTTTATCTCTAGTTTTGGTGAGACAAATTCCGTACCAAAGCATGTTCAGAACGACAGATCAGAAGAAAAACCTAACAAAAGGGGACTTGCACACCAAGGGTGACATCCACAGGAACCAAAGCCAGCTGTGAACCTTGTGTGAAGTCTGATGACAGGGAATTCCTGCCCCCCCCATCACAGCAGGATTACAGAAATCCTTGGATTGAAGCAATAAGGATCCTCTCTGTCACTGCAGCCACTTGGAGGGGTCTCATTTATACAAAAATAAAGCTAGAGGATCACACTGAGCTCTAGTTCTGCAGGCCAGGCCGGCAGGGACACCACACCAGAACGAGCAGCGCAGATCTAACAGGGCACAGCTCTTAAACTGGTATTGTACTGTCAGGTTGTCAGAGTTGTTCCTTTTCTTCTTTTCACTCTTATCAGTTTAACATCAACAATTTCCCCTGGCACTGGGGAAATATTTCTGGAGGCACCGAAACTTGAGCAATAGCCACAGAGAGTAAAGCAGTTTGAAAATTACTGGAGAAACAAGATTTCAGCAGAAACACAATCATATCAAAATAAAACTGGTGTTATAAGCAATAAATAGCAGTAGGTGGTATTGTATAAAACACACAACTCAGAAAATTGTTTTAAAAAAAAAAAACCAAACCTCAAACCCCAAAACAACAACCAACCAGAAAACACTGTTAACATCCAGTGGTTTAGAGAATCCAGAGATAATCATCACATAAAGTTGTGTCAAAACAGCATTTTGCTCTTCCTTGAAGAAACCAACACCTGCCCTATTAACACCTCAGGTTCAACACCAGGGAGTTCACTCTCAGTGTTGTAATGAGAAGGATCTTTCACTTGCCCCTACAAGATCACTGCCCCAAAACCAGGGAGATTCTGGGTGAGACATGCTGCAACAGTGGCCAATACAAGGTCAAACTCACAGAGGTCCATTTGCTTCTCAGAAAAGCCACAAAAAAGGAAAACATTCGCAACTATAATAAAAAAAAGTATAATGTGCATGTCCCATTGGCATTAATATTAATCCTTGAGTTCTCTGACACAGGAGTAGGTCTGGGAAGCAAAGGAAAGGCCGGGATGCAGGAGCTGGTGGGGGTTTGCTGTGTTACTACTGACAATCTCTACTGCCAGTGACATCCACATCCACCTCATGGTGGGATATTCCTCTTTCCTCCTCCTCCCCCCTCAGCAAGGCCATGTCCACATCTCCTCCTGCACATTAACAGAAGCCAGAAGCCCAGAACACTTAGCAAAAGTAATACAACCATGTATTTAATACTGGACTATTTAATTACAGATGATGTGCTCTCTATGTTAGTATAATGACATTTAATATTTGATAACGAAATCTTGTGGTAACAAACCAATAATAATAATTCAACCAGCCAAACTGATTGCTACCATCCCACTACCAGTTTGGGGATGATAGTGACTGCTTTGTTCACAGTTTTCAGCAAGAAGGTTGCTGGCTGTGCTCCCAAACTTTTAAAAACAGGGTATTGAAGGAAAAAAGTTTGGCACAGTTAGGCAAAACTGCTGTTTTAGAATTCAGATGTAGAATTCTACAGTAAAAGCAGTTTTTAAGTAGTGCACATCCTTTTATCTTTGGGTGGCATCACAAACAATAGTAAGGTGCCCAGTATTGAGGATAGACGTTTCAATTTATGGGCAAGCTGATATACTCAAAGAAATGCTTTGATTTTCCTTGGGCTAATCTTTGATGTTTATGCCACTGCAGGCTCCATTTGCTGTTTTTTACATCTTCAAAGGCACCTAAAAAAACATCCTCTCCAGCCACGTTTTCCCCTAGGAAGTTATTTGTAGAGTGAAAAAAAAAAAAAGACATTGAAGGTGGAATCTAACCAAGTTAAGATTCAAATATTTTTTTCCCAGTCTTCAAGGAAGCAGAAAGGAAAACAAAGAGAACATCTTGGTTTCAAAGCTGTGGCCACCTTCCCACATCCCAGCACCACTGGGCAGGTGTGTAATCCCTGCCTGGATTCTCTGCAGCAAAACTCCTTCACTTCAACCTTGCTGTCACAGAAGAGATCCAACAATATCAAACAGAATTTACAGAACTCACATGCTGCTCTTTGCCAATGGCTACAGCTATAAAATACAGATATTCTGCTCCCTTCTTATTGTTTGTTTAAATACACGCAGGGGGTGGAAGGCAAGTTGGAGCTCATTTATTGTAACGTTATTAGCACTAGACCAGGAAGCTCAATTAGATTTTGGTGGGAGCAGACAGACATCTAATGTTGTCTGCAGCAGCACAGCAGAAAGGTAAAAACATAAAGCAGCACAAGTCAACAAGGAATGTCTCTTTGCTGTGCTCCTGGCCATTTGTGTCAGTAGAAAGCTCAGATATCCCCTAATTAGCCACAATGGGTAAACTGGATATTTACCTGTTGGCTGGCTATAAATTTATAAAATATTTACAGCTACAAGTATGGCCCAAAGAATAAAAAAGTGGTTTTTTTTTTTCTTTTGCCATTTTCTATTTCACAGTGCTGGCCTGAATGTTGAAAAGCTGTGGATTTTGTTCAGAAGTTATTTTAAATCTAGAAGAACTACTGAAACCATGCCACTGGCTCCATCTGAAACACTGGCTTCTGAAGGATTCTGCTTTCATTTTCCAGGGGGAAAAAAAAGAAAACATTTTAAAGGTATACAGCAACCTCATTTCTGATGTGGGAGAGGGACAGGGCAGAGAGGGAAATGATTTATGTGACTTTAATGTGATGTGGGATATTATTAAGATACGGTCAATGGCACAAGGACATTTGAGAGCCCTTATTCTTGAACACCTTTCTCATATTTCAATGCATCAGCTTTAAACATTAGGATCAAAGGGATTTGAATTATCCTGGACTAAAACACATCTCATCTACCACATTCATGATGAAGCACAAACAAAACAGAACATCAAAAAATATCAGTATGACTGTGCTACAATGACATGCCCTGATAAGAGGCACCTCTCCAAGTACCCACTTTCCCATGAAATTGCCTGTTTTCTTCCCTTTATTTCTTGCTCTCTTATATATCTCTTTTAAAGCATCAAATCAGCTGTAAGATGCCATTGACATTTCTTTATATTGTAGCTCTAAAGAAACTACTGTACCTCTGAAGAAACTTGAACATTGCTTGCATTTACAGTAAAGAGAATTGGAAAAGGTCAGCCAGCAGAAAAAAAATGCTTTTAGTACTAATTCCCTAACAGTGGTTAAGCCTTTCAAAACAGGAGGAGGACAACTTTGGTCATTTCACAAAGCAGATGAAGAAACCAAACCCTACTTTTGGCAAATATTTGAGAGTTGCATCTTCACAGTAAGAACCACTGAAAATGGAACTCCACGAGCAAAGCACAGACCATGAACTTGGATGTTGTTTTTAACACATTATCTGGGATTTTTTGCAATTACAGATAGAATAATACCTCACAGACCTAACTGAGGACCCAAACAAATACAGTTCATGGACAGAAACCCTACAAAAATAACCAAGCGGTGTTCTTGGGGGTGCTGGTGAGTGAGAGGCTTGGATGTGCCCCAGCCTTGCGTGCTGGAACCAGAACACCTCGTGTCCTGGGCTCATCCCCAGCCCTGGGGGCAGCAGGGCAGGGGGAGGTTCTGCCGCTCTGCTCCGCTCTCAGCACACCCCACCTGCAGTGCAGCCTCCAGCTCTGGGGTCCTGACACAACAAGGACAGGGAACTGTTAGAGGAATCGAGAGGAGGCCACAAAGTTGATGAAAGGGATGGAGCAGCTCTGCTGTGAGGAAAGACTGAGAGAATTGGGATTGCTCAGCCTGCAAAAGAGAAGCTTCAGGGTGACCTGACTTTGGCTTTCCTGTACCTGAAGGAGCTACAGGAAAGATGAAGAGAGACTACTTACAAGGGCCTGGAACAACAGGACAAGGGGGAATGGGTTCAAACTGGGAGAGAGTAACTTTAGATTAGATATTAGGAAGAAACCCCTCCCTGTGAGGGTGGTCAGGCCCTGGCACAGGTTGCCCAGAGAAGCTGTGGCTGCCCCATCCCTGGAAGTGTCCACGGCCAGGTTGGACGGGGCTTGGAGCAACCTGGGCTAGTGGAAGGTGTCCCTGCCCATGGCAGGGGGTGGATTGAGATGAGCTTTAAAGTTCCTTTCCAACCCAAGCCTTTCTTTGACTCCCCACAAGGAACAGTGGTATTTGCACTGGGGTATGACACCTCTGCGCTCAGTGTGTTGCTGTGATTTGAATTATTGTCTCTCCCCAGCTCTGCCTGGGTGCAGTCATGTGGAAAGCCAGTCACTGTTCTACCACTGAATAAAGAACACAGGTAAAATTATTGAGGCCATATAGAAAAAAAAAAAAAAAAAAAAGAAAAAGTCACCTCTATTCGACTCTGCAGAGCCTGGAGCCTGCCCTTCCCTCATTTTACATTCTGTATCAGAGATGACTTCACTCCCCCATGAAGCTCTGGAGCACTCTGACAGCAGCTCTTCCCTGGTGTGCAAATACCATTCAGAGGACATTTCCCCCTGTCATTTTCTGCTGCTGAAACATTTCTGCTCTACTTCAGAACTGCTTATGTTCCCAGGACTGTGATAGATTGTGATTTTCTCTTTGCAGGAAAGTTGTCACCACTTTTATTCCCTTTTCAAATTGAATTTCCTATTGATTAAAGGTCCAGGCAGACTGTTTAGTTATCCCTTATGAGAAAGTACCCTACAAAATATCTAATTCTCTATTACATTCTCTATGTAGTGTTTTCATATCATTGTATAGAACCTAACACTTAATTTTATTCCTGTCATAGAATTTTATAGGGAGGTCTTAAAAATCCTTAGGAGTAGACATAATTCTTTATTAATTTCTACTGGTTTTTAAAGTAATTCCTGCAGGACCTCTTTGCTTCCATTCTTAATAAATTCTTCAGATACAGTTCATGGGGGTTCACTGAGCACGTGCAGATGATACAGAGCAGAGTATCTTTGGTATGTTTAAACTTTGAGGTAGGATGATTTGAGTTGAGCTACTCTAATTATTTCTCTGTGTACAGATAGGAACCAACACTCATATTAAGCTCCAGCTTCTTTGCCCACTAGGAAAATATATGAAATGAGCTGTTCACTTCAAAACAAACATTATCCCTCCACCCTGAGACTGGAAATGCTCCTTCTAATCAATGAGGCCTGAATACACAGACTCAAAAAAAACCACCAACCAGGCCCTGGCACAGGTTGCCCAGAGAAGCTGTGGCTGCCCCAGCCCTGGAAGTGTCCAAGGCCAGGTTGGACGGGGCTTGGAGCAACCTGGGCTAGTGGAAGGTGTCCCTGCCCACGGTTGGGGTGTGGATCAAGATGATCTTTAAGGTCCCTTCCCATCCAAACCACTCTGTGATTCAAAAACCTCTTTGTGCCAGTTACTTTACCACACACTCAGAACAGCTCAGTTATTCTTGTGTACCATGCACTGAATCGTGTCCTTCGTGGGTCCTCTAAGAAATTGTGTTTGTCGTCCTTCATCCTGCACTTTATGAATAGTATGATCACAAGGGACCTGCTCTCACCTTTCATGGCAATCAACAGTTTGAAACCAGGATTATGGTGGGCAAAGGAAAACAAGCGTTTAGTTTAGAATGGAACGTGTTGCAGCACTCAAAATTTCCTCCCAAATCCAATCGCTGGATTTCCAAACATTCAAAAAACATACAAAGCACTCACTTAATGTTTAGGAAGCAGAATAAGAAGCAGAAGACCCTTCAGCCAAAGAAATAATCAACTATTTACAGCATTTTTTGAGGGAGTACAAGGACAGCAAGGAAGGGCTGAAATTGTCCATCCACGAATTTGCATCAAATCCTTTTCCCATCCAACTACAGTTTGTTTGAAAGTAATCCATGTGCCCCTTTCAGTTAAACACAGTTTGAAAAACAACTGCTAGAGAAACATAAAGGATGATATGGAAAGAGACCACAACTGGTCACATAATTTAATGTAAAACACTACGGGGAAAAAGAGAAACCTTGCTTAAAACTCAGCAATCACTTCCAGGAACGGATGGGAAAAAAACCCACCAGTCTGTAACCCTGACCTGCAGGGCAATGACATAACTGCTTAATGAAGGATTTTTAAAGAACAAGGCAGTGCAGTTCTGTTGGACTCCTTCATCAAAACACATTCAACTTCAGCCACCCTCAAAAATGAGGAAAATCTATTGTTAAACTTATTTAAATTTATTTTATATGTTTATATAAATTTATTATTATTATTAATATTAATAATAATAATAAATTTATTTACTGATTTTCAGTTCCAGGGAAGGGATGGTGAGAGGACGCTGAGAGGACAGACATCCCCCAGCTCCATCCACTCCTCAAACACCTCTGTCATCGAGGACAGTTTGATTTTCTGTGCTGCAGGACCGGAACCCAGCACACAGAAGAAGGAAAGATTACCAATACAAAAAAGAATCAAGCAGCCCAGCATTAGAGCAGCAGCCTGAGGGCAGACCCAAAGTGTTCTCAAGCACTTCTCCAGTGTATTTCTCAAGTATTTCAGGCTTCCAGAAGCCTCTGTAAAATGCAGCCAGTGCTTTCACTATATTGTTGTGGTCACTGCCATAAAATGTGGTCTGGAAACACCTGAGAATGTTTTATTGCAGGCCCTTAATAGAGAGTAGCCTAAAAGTTCATGAGCCTAATAGCGAAAAAGACCTCTGCTGTTTCCCAGACTTGTTTTTCTGTGGATTCCCATTACCATCAGCCCCATCCCCGTGCTATATTAATGCTGCAGTGTTGTACATTTGCTTGTACTGACACATTCAATTTATCCCTTTTGCCATTTTTTTCTTCCTCTTTCACCCACCTACATATCATCCAGCACTGTATTTGTTTCCCATTTAAATCCCCCTCCTGATACTCAAGGAACAGCCATGGATTCAGGGTCACTGATCTGGGATCATTCAGGATTTTCTTTTTAAGAAACATAATTAGCTACTATTCTGTGTCTGGTTATGACAAAACAGATGCTGTTTTGTTGTTAAATATTGCTGTTAAAAGGATTTTTATATTCTGCTCTGCATCCTCTGTGGCCTGAGATGCAAATATGGCCTAATTCTTTAAGCTCTGTGCATATGGGGACTTAAAAAAAGGCAAAGTGCTGTTCCTGGAATTATGAACACAAGTGCTAAAAAACAGAGGGAAAGGATCTCTGCAGGTCCATGCAGACAGGAGGGCATGGTGTGGGGGGAAAGAAGAGCCAAGAGCCCAATTCCTCACCACCAGAGCTGCCTGGCTGAGCACTAATCCTGTTCTGATGCTCCAGTTTCCCTGAAAGCTTTGGGAACTAATGAGTTCCTCCTTGGAGGCTGATATGCAGAATACACACACTCACACTTCCATCAACAGAGCACCTACAACCACAGAAACGAATCAAAATTCAAAACAGATAAATGCCAAATTACCTGCACCTTTATATTAGCCAAGCCTCCTCCAGGAACTGAAACTTCATCTTTATGCAGTTCCTCTTAGCACTTCATTGACAATATCCTGAGCCAATCAAACACTCAGGGTTTGCTCTGCCAAGATCATCCATATTCCAAACTCTTTCACGTTTCAAAACGTGGAAAAACACCAACTAACAAAGTTATTTAAAGTGTGTCGGGTCACATTTACTACGTGTCATTGACTTCCATGCCTGTAAAACCAACTACTAAAGCCCACGTGGGTGTCTGTGCCTGGTTTATCTCTCTGGTGATCCAGGCTTCACAAGCAGCCTGACTTGCTCAGGTTGTATGTTTTATTCCACATGAAGTAAATCTTTAGAGAACACCCGAGCACCTAAGTTTTTTGCTTGGTTAAAAAAAAAAAAAAAAAAAAAAAGGGAGGAAGCTTGTTCCTGTCATGTTCGTTCTATGCTAAGCCACAAAAATCAAACCAAGGATTGTTACTGCCTCAGATTTTACTTCCTTCTGATCTGTGGAGGTGACATGAGAGGATTCAGTTCTGACTCTTGCGGAAAATGGTGTCAACAAAGCAAGCACAGGAGCAACCGTAGGCAAAAATCCTTCTCTGCCCTCTGTGCCTTGTTGGGATGCTTCAGCTTTCCCTGGATGCAGCTCTACTGGAAGCACCTGCAACTCCAGCCTCAGGGACCTGTTCCTCACTGACCTTCCAGCTGTAGCAGCCAGTAAGTACACACCCACTCAGAGGGTCTTCAAACAAAAACAGGAGCAAGATGATGAAACTCTTTTCATGTGGGAGGCAATTTTTTCAGCACTGGGTTGTTTTGTTTTGTTTTTTGTTCTGGTTTGATTTTTTGTTTAGTTTGGTTTTTGGTTGGTTGGGTGGGTTTTGTTTGGTTTTTTTTTTTTTTGTTTTCTTTTCCTGTTTGTTTGGGGTTTTATATTTTAACACTTTGGAAGATTTGTTTTGCTTTAGTTTTGGTTTAAATACATTTCCTTACAGGCTATTTAGTAACACAAGCAGTTGATATTTTCTGCATTGCAAACAAAGCCAATTTCCTGACCTGGAAGAATTCCCACATCTCGGGAACATGTTGGTTTGAAACTTTTAAAAATAATATCCTGCACTTGCTATTGCAGATGCCAAGAAGACATTAGAGCCCTGTCACATAGTTGGACAGATTAGTCTAATTTATATACCTGGGTGTTGAAAATAGAAGGGGGGGGGGGGAGAAAGTCTCTCTCATAGTTTTCCTTGTGTAATTGCAACATCAGGCACTGCATAAAATGTGTTCTTTCTGAACTCTAGCACCTCCAAAACTAAATCAGTATTACTTACTACAGCCTACAATCATCCAAAAATCAGCCTTAAATTCAAACCTGGTTTGTTTTTGTCCTGTAGCCTGTTCAATTACCTTTAACTTCAAACTGAAAAGTACTTCTAAGTCATTGATCTTTGTGTTTTTAAGCTCCAGTTGAAATTAGCAGTGGCCATCAAAAAGCATGCTCATATAAACTGTGAATTCTAAAACTTAACCTCACACATAAGGAAGGTAACTCATCCTTTTCTCAACCTCAAACCATAAGAATTCAAGAAGTCAGTCAGTAAAGGAAAATTCACTTTTTCACCATGGCCTGATTCCCAGCCTGTGCACTGAACGTGGCTCAGGGCAATGTTCAGTCTTGGAATCAGGCACCTTCACCCTCTCCCAGGGACAGCAGGATGTGCTGAGGACAAGGCTGCAACAAATGGGACCTGGTGGCCACAGCTCCTGGTCTTAAGGTGCCTTTTACCTCTGAAAATGTTTTTTTTTAAAGTCAAAGATGTGAAACCTTCACTCTTTGATTTGCTGTTGCTCCCACCACAAAGGGGCTGAGAAGTATCACAGAATGGTTTGGGTTGGAAGGGACCTTAAAGATCATCCAGTTCTACCGCCTGCCACGAGCAGGGACACCTTCCACTAGCCCAGGTTGCTCCCAGCCCTGTCCAACCTGGCCTTGAACACTTCCAGGGATGGGGCAGCCACAGCTTCTCTGGGCAACCTGTGCCAGGACCTCCCCACCCTCACAGGGAAGGATTTCATCTTAATCTCTAACGTAGCAGAGCAGCAAACAACAACAGTGGGAGCAGCTCCCAGTGCAGGCATTCCTGTCATCCCTTAACCAGCTGGGAAGGCAGGAAGCTGCTCCCTGGGATGTCCTGTGCCAGTCAGATGGGAAGAAAGCTTCGAGGTGGTGCTTCAGTTTTGCTTTCTCTGGATACACCCCCATCAGCCCCAGTGTGAGCAAACAAAGCACCTCACTGTGTCTCTGGCTGGAAGGCTCAGTGATGGCATTCAGAGGTTTAAGTGGAGCAAATTGCAAAATAAAGTACCATAAATAGAACCTCCTGGGTTCCCTAATTTGTACTTTTTATTTCTGACTCCTCAACAGAAAATCACGGACTTGCTTTATCATTTAAATCTCTACCACAGCAAAGATCAAAGTTTGGTGCTGGGGAGTTCATCTGTTTGATGAGCTAATCAGCAGAGCTGACTCAAGTTTCAGGGGTCTGCATAATGCAAGAAATAAAAGGCAACTAAGATCCCTAACTGTACAACAAGCACCTTGTGAGCACCTCATCATTTTATTAATCCAAACCTGATTGGGCACAACAGAAAAGCAGAATTTTCCACACAAAGCACACTGTCAGCAGCAGTGCAATCCTGCCAGGCCTCTGCCATCCCTGGCTGTTTCCAAACTACTGCACCTGTAATAACTAACTGCTATTTCAGCCCTCAGGAGCTGTTTCTCCTCATACGAGAGACAGCATTATGAACTCAATCTGATATAATGAATAATGTCTCCCACATCCCTTGGGCACGTTCATAAGGCTTAGGAGATCTCCCTTCCAGCCACACTCCCTAAAAGAACTACCCTAACAGTGGAAATATTTACATAAGGAGCCACAAGAGGACATTCTTGTTTTGGGAAGGAAACCCCACTGCCATCCCACCATAGTTTGTGGATGTATCTACATATCCTAGCCGAACCTGAGCAGGTCACACACCCAGAGTTGTGTAACCACAGCCATCCAGACAGCAAATTATACTTGAATACTAAGAAATTCCTCCTTTTGCTCTTCTGTCTGCTCTGCAAATGACTGACAAACCTTGCCAGTAGCCATTCATAAGCAGGATAAAACCAGGTTTTAAAAAGTATCTTAAATCAAGAAGCTCCCAGAAAGAAATACGAATGCAGTGGGGAGCTGTTTGCATCAGATGACACAAACCCAGCTCTTTCATCACTTTTCAGTCACTGAGACGCTGTGCAATGTACAGCAGGATATCAGGAAATATTTCTTCACTGAAAAGGTTGTCCAAGGAGGTGGTGAAATCACCATCTCTGGAAGTGTTCAAAGCCCATGTAGCTGTGGTGCTCAGAGATATGGTTTAGTGGTGGCCCTGGCAGTGCTGGGTCAAGGGTTGGACTTGATGATCTTTCCCAACCTTAATAACTCTATGATTCTACGTTCACATTTTCAACAACAGAAGGTGCTGACCAGTGTAAATTACCAGCTGACACTGATACAAACTCCGAATAATCAGAAATTCTCCTTGTCGAGGTTCGAATTTTGCTCTTATTATTTTAAGCCCCTAAACCCACAATAGAAGATGCCAGGAAGCCTGGCATTGGAGCACTGATTTACTGGCTGGAAGCTGAAGCTCCAGGCCCTGCCAAGAAAGGTGCTTTTTTATCTTTTAAATTGTAACGCGAACAGTAACAAAAAGTATAAACCAGCAAACAGCCCAGCCCGTAATTTTAATTCAAAAATATCTTGCGAGTGCCATTCCAGAATCCCCAAGCAGCTCGGAAGAGTGAGATTACAAAGCAATGCTAATATGTATCAGAACATCATACATATGGATAAGGACATAAAGACACTGTGGGACAAGCCTGAAGATGGAAAAGCCAAGGCACATTTTTTTTACCACAAAGTAAAACAGCCCATCAATTCAAACCCAGCACACTCTGGGCTTCTTTGCAAATGCAGATGTAATACTGGGCCAGAGCAATTTGTGCAGACACCAAAATGCATTTCTGCCCAGCAGTCTGCACTCACACAAGGCTTTGCTTTGTTGGAGCTCACACCGAACCGACAGGCAGAAAAACGTACCCAGCCCAAGCTGTGATGGAAAACAACGAACCCCAGCGATCCCAGGCTGACAGATCACACACACACACACACAAGAACCCTGGGTACTGCAGTGATGTACTGAAAATCATTAGGGTTATAATAAAGCCTGACGCAATAACAGCAAAATTGCGCTTTAAACTTCCAACCAGAGCCTGCTGCCGCCTGCTCCCGAATCCCAGGCTTTGTGGACAGATTACCCTTCATGTTTGGTGTGGCGGGCACCAGGCAACGTGGCAGACAGAGCTCCTGTCCCTCTGAGAGGCCCAAAGCAACAGATGGAGCAATTAGCTCCCTGCCCCACAATATTGCTGGGTTTGGAGCCCAGGGTGCCAGGGAAGATAATTGCTTCCCGGGCTCTCCTGGAATATGCTGCATTGTTTGCTGACAAACTCTCTTACTCAAAGCACACACCATAAAGCCCAGGGCAGGGAGGCATTTGTATGCCTCTGAAAACGGAGCTAAGCACAGAAATTCATCCCCAGCGTGACATCCAGCATTTTGAGGTAAGTCTTGAGCCATTCTGGCTGATACAAAACACAACTGTGTGAGATAATCCAAGATGTTGTCTTTTTGCGTGCTAAAATAGAGCCTTAAGAGATGTTTCCACCTCATTTTAACCAAAATTATGGGTAGTTATATAATGTTCCTCAAGTAAAATGCCTACTATGTCTTAGTCTCTTAGAGGCCGTATTTCAGCAGGAGGCAATTTAATTTATATTTGGCTTCGTGGCATGAAGAGCAAATCTGGCTATAAAATGATAATTAAACATTTTGAATTAATTGCTATTATGGCCTTGACATTTAAATTTGTCAGTTCTCTAATAAAGACTGTTGTAGCTGCTTCAAACCTCTCTTCCCTTATTTATCTCTTCTCTACCACGTGTTTTGTTTTTTTTTTTTCTAAAATTACAGTAAAACATTTACAAACACTTCCCCAACCTACACATTCCTTTGGATATCCCTGTGCAGGGTTTGAACACACTTTGGATTAAGATCATTACAAGGCAAGAACAGCAGATTTTAAAACACCAGCTCATGCCACACACCTGAGTTCCCACTGAATTCAGCCCTCTCAAAATAAACCTGTGTGCACTGCAAATCCAGGTTAAAGCAGCAGGGAGTGCTTAAAGCAGTTTCAGGGACAAGTTATCCCATGAGATTCCCAATGAACAGGCGACATTACAAGTGATTCATTGCTCTCAGAGGAGAACACAGGGGACTGTGAATCTCTCCTGATGAAAGCACCTTTAACTGGTGTTGCTGCTGCCTCCATTCCTCAGCCAGACAGTTCCTCTAAGCACAGCCTATTAGTACAGAGCAGATTTTTTTCCCCTGACTGCTTTAGCAAGCCAGGTATGATTGGTGAAGGCCAAAAGGGACAGGGTTTATTCCTTGAGACATTTTATACTGGGTAGTCTCAGTCTCTTTTTACTGCTTTGCAGCATCTTAGTGAGCAAAGAATCACAGAATTGGAAGGGACATTAAAGATCATCTCATTCCAACTCCCTGACATGGGCAGGGACACCTTCCACTGTCCCAGGTTGCTCCAAGCCCTGTCCAACCTGGCTTTGGACACTTGCAGGGATGGGGCAGCCACAGCTTCTCTGGGCAACCAGTGCCAGGGCCTCACCCCCTCTGAGTAAAGAATTTCTTTACCTAATCTAACTCTGCTCTCTGTCAGTGTGAAGCCATCCCCCCTTGCCCTGTCGCTGTCTGCCCACGCAAAAGTTGCTCTCCAACTTTTCATAAACTCCCTTTATGTACCAAAAGTGGCTCTAAAGTCTCCCCAGAATCTTCTCATCTCCATGTAGAACAATCCCAACTCTCTCAGCCTGTCTTTGTAGGGGAGGTGCATCAGCTATAACATATTCTGTGTCTTGAAATTCTTTTTGCAATGTCCAGGATTTGCTAAGCATCATCCTTGCACATTTTCAACTCAAACTTCAGTGGGACCTGATCCCATAAACCTGACTCCAACAAAACTCCCTTGGTTTAGACAGAACTCAGTTCACACCAAGTTTAGGTTCATGAAAATGTGTTACAGGACTGACACACAGAGAAACAGCAATACTTTATATGAAATAACATATTCCCCATATAACATAATGCATTGGTTGCTACTTCTCCCTGATTAAGCCATCCTCCCTTGTGCAACTCACCTTTCTTTTAGCACCCAGTGAATCACAGAATTCTGGAATGGTTTGGATTGGAATGGTCCTTAAATATCATTTTGTTCCAACCCCCTGCCATGGGTAGGACACCTCCCACTTGACCAGGTTGCTCAGATCTCAGCCTCTATTTGATATAAATTTCCTGGTGAAGTTCCAATCCCTCATTTTTCCAGATCTGAGTCTCTGTCAAACAGAGTTTGCTCACTTAACTGTTGGTTGTGTTTTTTTTAATGGAGCAGAATAGGCCACAGAAGAAAAGTAAATCAAACCCAGCTGCTCCCAGATATGCAATGCCTAAAACTGCTCACACATCATTTCCACCCACCCAAAGTGTCTCCAGAGGAACAGCTCTGTTAGGCCTCTGTCAAAACCATCATCTTCTGCAGGATCTGCACAGCTACAGGGAGGAAATAGGGCATTATTTATAGTAGGTGGCAAACCATTACTAATTCATTTGCACTGACTATCAAAACAAGAGTTATGCCATTCAGAGGACTGTGCAGCTCAGTTCTGGTGCAATTCAGCATGAAGTACCCTGGAAATCTTTGACAATTCTCCACACTGAAAATGGTTTTCTAGGATGTGTATAACAGCAGGATTCTAGTGGGAGAGATATGTGCTGATACTACTGCTTTATTGCTTTTTCAGAGTGTCCCTTGGTTGCAGGGCTCTTGCCTAAAGAAGTAAAACCTGTTACAATTCTCCCCTGTAAAAGACAGAACTACCAACAGTATTTTGAGAGTCAGCCAAAAAACTGCCCATCACAGTCCTATGTGTTGTTCAGCTTCAGAACTGCAGCATCGAATTTCACCTGTCAAGTCATAAAGGTGTTTATCTTGAAGAACAGCACGGTTATTTATGGGACTTGGCCATACTACCACCTTCTTCTATAGAATTCCTGGCAAGCAAAGTGAAGGGAGGAAAGTAACCCACAATCACAAGGTGCCTGTCACCCAGCCCCAGTGAGGAACTCGAATCCAGCAGCTGCATCCAACCAGGAGTTTGAGAAGGTCCTGATGAAAAGTTCATAGTTCTTTACAGCAAAGTATTATTGAACTTCACTGCAAAGGTATTGGAGGGAGAACTTCATCACTTCTCTTTCCAGCTGGTCACTCAGACTTTTCCTTTCTCTTTCCCTTTTCTTTCTCTCTTTTTGCTTTCTCTGGGGCTTTGGTCATCCAGTTCCCCCCTCCCACAATAAATTCAACAACAGATGAAACCAAATCTTTTTGTATGTCAGCCTGTCCTGCCATCCTCTGTGCAACAATATCCCACAAATTAGGAAGGGAACAAACACCAAAAATAGTGCCTATTGGAAGAACAGTGGGAATGGTGAATGACCCCCATGTCTGTGGGAGCAGCAGTCGCTGTTTACTGGATCAAAGACAACAGGATGACAAAGTGGTACAGTTGTGGTACATCAATTCTCATCAGGCAAGGTAGAAGTGCCGCTAAACCTCCTTTTACACGCGGGGAAAATGAGGCAATTAATTCAATATTCACCATCATTTCAAAGAAGCACAGGATCATTTACTTTGGAAAAGAACTCCAAGATTGACTCCAACCACTAACTCAGCACTGCCAAGGCCACCACCAAACCATGTCCCCAAGTGCCACATCCACAAACCTTTTGAACACCTCCAGGGATGGAGACTCTGCCCTGGGCAGCCTGACTGCCTTTTCAGTGAAGAAGTTTTCCTAATATCCAACCTAAACCCCTGGTACAACTTGAACTGTTTTCCCTTATCCTGCCCCTTGTTCCCTGGGAGCAGAGCCCTACTTCCCCCCTCCAGTTCCCCCTCCTGTCAGGGAGTTGCAGAGAGTGAGAAGGTCCCCCCTGAGCATCCTTTTCTCCAGGCCAACTGGAGCTCTCCAAGTCCAACTGGTCCTCCTGGGCCTCTCAACAACTCAGTCCTCCACAAACCACTCAGAACTCTGAAGAAAAGAAACAAATTCATGCAGATGAGAAGGAGGGACACCTTTTGCACCTTTTTCTATTCAATGAGTTAGAAATAGCAGGTGGCAGTGGTCCCAGCACAGGTCAGGTTGAAGTGCCCTCCAAAGCAGGTTTAGACAGACTTGTGTTCATCCTATTCTTCTACCTCACCACCTCTGTTCTTGCAACAAGGGCAGATTCCTTTCGCCACTTTTGTCCCATTACTTTAAAAAAAACAGATCCTGACAACCCCCTCTGCTCTCTCCATTGAGGCTTTAGCAAAACCCAGCAACTCTTGAGGGCCACCCTGTGCTCCAATGCTGAGCTAGGTGGGGAAATGTCTTCAATCCAGAAACACCCATCCACCCCAAACCAGCAGCTAATTGCAGAAAAAGAAGTAAACTCCCAACTGGCTTCTCCTATTTTCAGCAGTGATTACTCACTTGAAACACTCGCTCAAGTCCAGGAGCTTAAACTTCCTCAGAAGTGATGAACGTCCTCGATTATAACAAGGAACTGTTGCCTCCTGCACGCCTGGTCTGCAGTGATGAGTGGCCTCCACAGGACTGCTCAGGGTCAGGGGGCTACTGGCCTCCTAAATATTAACCAGGATGATTTCAGTTATAAAATATGTGGCTAATGAATCCTGGCCCAGGTGCTTACACACTGTGCACCCGCCTGCTCAGCAAAACTAATACGAGCTCATCAGAGACTTTTCTTTTCTAATGGTAAGATGAGGAAATTCTGCAAGGTGACTGAAAAGCTGAGTGGTTGGGGCTATCTCCTCCCTCCTCCCCCCATTATTATTTTTCACATCACCCTTCAGAGCTTGAAGTACCTGATTAAACTTCACCAAAAGTCTCTGAGCCCAGGCTGTACCTTAACCACTCATTCCTATGAATTCCCGCTGAAATGGATACAAAACCCTGCCCTGTATTTTTTTTTTTTATGACAGGGATTCCTTTCTTTCATTGTAATCTTTTTATTTGCTTTCATTCTCAGTTGTCCACTTTGATTTAAGGTACATCTTCCCTCTCCCCTGACAAGGCAGCATGAAGCAAGAATATCAAAGCTAAAGAGTTATTTACTTGAAAAATGCCAGCTTTGAAGATCTCTTTTCTTCCCCTTAAATGGAGTTTTTCAAAGTCCAGTGTATGCAACTCCCCATGGAGCAAAATGACTGCACTCCTCATCCAGCTGCTCTCTGGTAGTCTCTGATCCATCTGGGAGCTCAGGCAATTTATGAAGGCTGTATAATAGAGTTAACACAAAATGCCATTCCCTCAGAGTTAGAACTGCACAGAGAAGGTTCACAAAGAACAGTGGAGAGAAAAATATTTGCATGAATGCCTCTGCAGCAGTTCTCCATGCAGGACGGCCCTCCTCATTCCCAACACCTCTGGGACAACAGCTGGCTCAGGTCTGGCTGGAGTAGGAAGAACGACTGCCTAAGAGGACCACCATAAAGTCCTGTTTTTATCTCAGTTCTCCTCCCCTGACTGAAAATCCTCAGGTCCTTGATTTAGGTTGCTGTTTCTTCCACCACCACTCCCCCTCCAACACACACTAACAGCTGATATTGCAACATTAAAAATAAAGGATGAAGGAACTTGGCACTCCCGGTCAGAAAAAAAAAGATCTTTGAGTAAGAGGAACAGGAAATTTAAGATTCCTATTATACAAGAAGACAATAGCCTGTGATATACCCTCACTAAAGGTCGTGACAAATAAGGAGCAAAATCAGTCACTGAATAATTCAGGTTGGAGGAGACACTTCCAAGGCATGACTCAACTCCCCACCCAAAGCACAGCTCACTTCAAAGTTACATTCAGCTCTGAAATTCCAGCAGATCCATTTCTTCTGCTTCTCTCACTACACACCTCCAAGATTATTTGGCTCCATCCTCTTTATCACAACCATCACCCACCTCACTTCTCCCAGAAGTACCATCATCTTATGGTCACAGCAGCCAAAGCTGCCACCGACCCTCAGAGTCCAAACTGCTCCCTTCCTCCCCGTTAGAAATTTAGCATATCCTGTTTTCTTCCTCAGGCATAGAAACCCAGGGGAAGGAAGAAAATGGCCTTCTTGTTTTAATCCCCAAGAAACAAGAAAATCCAAGTTGAACATGGGCTGCTCATGATTTTGGAAAGGGGGAATCTCTCAGCACCCTCCTCATTCCTTGATGTCAGAGAGTTTGCCAGGTTCCCACTCACACCAGTTGTATTTTTATTTTTTTATATATATAAATACATTTTTTTTTTAGACCTGAAATTGCCTGTGTGAAGTTTTGACAGCCTTGACAGCATCATGTGTCTTCCCAAAGCTTCCCAGCACAAGCCAGAAAAAAAACAACAAAAATGAAAACAGAATATTATTTCGTGACTCACTAAGGAGCAATCTGTATGCAAGTTTGCACAGTGATTTGGTTAACTCATCAAAATTTTACCCAAAAGAAAACTCTTAGGACTCTGACCTCCTGCTCTCCAAAAAATAGGGAGGGTTCTTGCCTTGCTTTTGACAGCTCCCCCTTAGAAACAGAAATAATTGCCTTGCAAACAGAATTCAACCCTGGAGGATGATTAAATGCCACTGAAATTAGGAGAGATTTCTGTTTAAAATCTAATATGTGTGGGTTTTGGGACAGAGAGGTTTGCTGTCTCCTGTGCTGCTCCATTCACCTCGCAGAGGGCAGTTTGTTTGAGCACTGTCCTCTTTGGAGACAGCTCAGAGCACTAATCCTGGAACACTGGGAGTGATTTTACAGAGAGGTTTTCCATGCTCAGCAACCAACTGGGTGGTTTAGGATGTTGCCAATCAACACAGATCTCAGAAATACAGAAGTGCCAGGTCAAATCTATGACCAGTGGATGACCACTGTGTCCATCACACCACACAGAGGTAGAAGCATGGAATGGTTTGGATTGGAAGGGACTTAAAAATCATCTCATTCCATAGGCAGGGACGCCCTGTGACCTAGCCCAGGTTGCTCCAAGCCCCGTCCAACCTGGCTTTGGACACTTCCAGGGATCCAGGGGCAGCCACAGCTTCTCAGGACAACCTGTGCCAGGGCCTGCTCACCCTCACAGGTTATTTCTAACCTAAATTTCCCCTCTTTCACTTTGAAATCAAGGTAAATACATTAAATAGCAAGTCCTGGGAATGCAAATGAATCTTGCCAGATGAGTGAAAGCATTAGACAGACACAGAGATAAGAAGGCTCTCCAGGAAATAAGGAAATTAACTGATATTAAACAGAGAATCAGGCATTTCATCAAGAACTTAAAGCCTCGTTCCACTTAATTCCTTTCATTTCAACTTCTACATTTAACAATACACTCAACAATTAAAAGTCTATCACTAAACAAGTCACATGAGCATACAGTATATATTCCAGATGCCTAATTCTGCTTTCAGATAGGTATCAGTAGGACTTCAGTAAACTGGGCCAAAACTTTTCCAAAGTTTATTCCCAAAAGTTTAATCCAAATTTTCAGTGAAGGCATTGAATTTCCAGGTAAGGTCACCTTTTCAGCACAGCACAAGAGTTGATTTTCCAGAGAAAAAACCGACGAAGGCATGTCACCTCAGGGGGAATGGATGATTGTGAGAAATTAGAGACAATTATTTGTGACTAACCAGCTCATCTTCTGCATGGCAAGAGCACCAGGAAGGGAAGCAAACACTGCACTGCTTGGCAAATTTACTTTTGTGGGAAGGTTTCTCCAAAAGTAACTACAAAATTCTTACAGAGGGTCAAGCTGAAATGGCAGCTCAGCAACTATACCTGCATCTTCATGGACACACAGAGCTGGAGTTACCACACAGAGCCCTCCCCCCAGGTTATCTCCCATCTGCCAAAGCCCAGCTCATGGAAGGAGCTCATCCACACAAACCAGCCCCCCAGGGGCTCTCTGACCTCATCAGGCCCTGGGACAGCTCTGTGGTCAGCAGAAGCACTGTGACATTTAGGAAAGCCAACTCCTGCCACACAGGCCTCCTTGACTCCCGGCTAATTGCCTGTCCTGGTTAGTGCAAGGACATGTGGCTCTGCCATGAGCTGGGATGTGGTGCCTGTGCCACTCATGATCCGTTTTCCTCGCCTGCTGGATGCTGATAGGCACAGAATTGCTGTTTTCAGGGGGAAGGAGCAGGATTCTCTAGCAAGAGTTTGTTTAGCCCACTGCAGGTTCATCTGTACTTCCAGGAATTCCAGTTTACCTTCCAGACCAGGAACACAAGTGCTTTTCACGCCCAAAAAGCCAACAGCATCCATCAGCAGCAAAGCCTGAGCAGTTAGCTGCTACCTAGACTTTCCCAGACAATGCTTGGAAATTCTTCTCCCTAATACACACTTAACCCTTGTCCTCCCTGAAGGCAGGAAGCTCTCACATCATCTGACACTGCAACAAAACCTCAGGGATATTCATCTCAGGGTGAGCACCCGTATTTCTTACAATTTTTAAGAGCTGGAGGGTGAAATGGGAGTTGACTGACGGCGCTTCCAGGCCTGGGATAACAGTAGTGCTGCTGTCTCATGACTTGTTTCCTGACCCACATAAAGCACAGCAGTTCTATCCCCCTCCAAAACCAGCAAATGCATCATCACAGCTGCTGGCACGATTCCCCCCCCCACCCCACCCCCAGCCATCTGAAGTGAGAAAAAAACTTCACATGCACAGAAATACAAGCTCTGCTCTCCCCAGTGTGAGGATTCTGGTTCTCAGTGACTGAAAACCTTCTTTCTTTGGAGAAAAAAAAAAAAAAAAAAAAAAGGTAATTAATAGCTAGAGAGTCCCTGCAGATTTCTGCATTAAATTAATTATTAACTTAACATACTATAAAAATGGTTATACTCCTCAGTGCTAAAGAAAGTAACCACCAGGTAAAGGAGTCTGTAAATCCCACAAATCTTGCACGACTCAGTGTGCTCAATAATAGTCCCTCACTTCAATGAATAACACACAATAATGACTACCCTAATATCATAATTAGTTTTTTGCTACCCATCTATCTGCCACTACACAAACCTAGAAGTGAGATCCATGCATTTTTTTGACAATTACCATTTCTCTTCCTCTATTTAGAAACAAATGTAATTACTTCAACTAGAGAAGACAGAATTGCTTCTACAGCAGAGTCAAAACATGCATCAACACTCATTTTCTGTAATTATTTCACAAGCAGCTCTGTCTGGCATCTTTCTCAAATGAAAGGACTTTTCAAAAGGCCTTTGGCTACTTAATAAGCAGCACACAATTATGGGTACAATCAAAGAAAAAAATTAAGGAAGAAGAAGTTCTCACCAGCCGTTTAACCTTCTTTTTTGGTGTCTGCCTCTAAACACAAAATAACTTGAGAGAAGAACACAAACCTCCTCGTACCTCCATGTGTGTTCCAGGAGAGACAAGTGTCATGTTTAGGATATAAATAAATCCTGCCTGTATCCATGTTTCCCTCCCCAGTAATTTCATCACAGCACCTTGAAAAGAGTGTTGTGATTAACCTGAAATCTTTGAAATTATCACTTATTAGGGTTATTGTCTAGACATAAAAAAGGCACAGCTCCCATATCCCAGGGGAATTAACACATCACTGAGTGCTCACACTCGAACTAGTTGTAGAGTTAAACATAAGTAGCAAAATTAAGTGTGTTGTGGAGCCAGAATTAAGGAGAGATGAGAGTACAACTCTACAGCGGTCAAAATTCAGGGAGAATTGGCATCAGAGGCCACAAAAAAAGCCCCCCAGATGCCTCTGCTGGGATTAACTGGAGCTTTGCCTCTCCTGTACTCCAAGGAACAGCAAAAGCTGAGGATCAGAGGAACAAAAAAGACAGGCAAGAGGAGACAGGCTGTTCTTGACAGCCAGATTTCTCTCTTCTCTCATCAGTCTTAAGCCAAAATAAAATGTGACATGAGTATGACAAAAGGTTATTCCCCTTCCACAAGCTTCCTAAAGAAAGGAGGCAGAGGAAGTCCACACTCCCACACAAATTCATCACCCTCTGTCACCCAAAGCCTGACAACTCTTTTTTTTTTTTCCTTTTTTTTTTTTTTTATGAATTAAAAAGAGGGTTATTTTAAATTCAAATAAAGTGGCACAGTTATTAAGTTATTTTTATCCTCTTCTGCACTTCCAGGACAAACTTTGAATCCCCTCACTTCTCAAATACGTGCTTTTCATGCGTGGTGGAGCACAGCACACTCCAGCTCCTCACACTGTTCACTTGACTGATGCCAGAGTGATTAGTACCACAGGGCAATTCATTTAAAAATATATTAAAAAACTGAGGGACTAAGAAGTGAGAACAAGTCCTACCTGAAGACACACACATAACAAAGTGCTTGAGCAGCAAGAAAGTCTAATAAGTAAAAAAAAAGTAAAGAAGTAACTTCAGGTTTAAGTAGTTTTAAACTGGGTTCACATAAAGATTAGCATCAATTTGGCAGGGAAGAAAAATTAAACTTCTAAAGATAAATCTGGAGACTCATGGATGACTTGTAAAACTGTGTTGAACACTTTGCCATAAATTTAAGGGATGTTCAGTGCAGTGAACAATTGTAAGATCTCCAATCCAGATTCCTAAGCAGAGCAGAAATTTGGATGTTTCAAGAACTGAAGATGAATTTTAATGACTGAAGAGAAAATTGAGATGGGAAATTGCCTTTCAAATCTTCTTCCACAGCAGTTAATGCTTCAAACTGCCACCTACTACACAAGAAGAAACCTCATTTTGTCTCATCCTGGGATGGCAGAACCAGTAACTGAGAATCCAGGTGAGAACCTGCACTGCATTTTAAGTGTGAGAGTTACTGCCTGGGCCCAGCACTGAAAACCACATTTGCCACAGGTTTTATTTATGTCTTTATTTTTAGAAGCTAGGCCAGGTTACTTAATTTCCCTGGAACTACTTTCCCTACCCCGTGCAGGGTTAGGAAGGAAGTTGCTCTGTTTTCTAATTAGTCTTTAGTGCCTGTTCAGTATTTAGTGTGAATAAATGCCACAACCTGCTGACCCTGCAGTGAGTTACAGCCAAACAGCCAGAAAAAGAACTCTGAGTTCAATGAAGCACAAGGCAAAGGGCTAAAGATTCTCTGAACAGGCTGTAAAGAAAATTATCACCAAATAAAATCAAGATGGCAATAAAAGCACCGCTGCCAGATCGAAAGGACTAAAGGACTGGGACAGTCATTTGAGTGCATCTTTCCTTTGGCAGAGACACTCCTTGGTCTCCTCCTGCCTCTCAAGCTGCTCCTCGTGTCACTGAATCCTTATGGAAGGGACCTCCTGAGCCACAGCACGTTGAGAGGGGCTGAGCCCTGACCCCACTGGTGTCCCCTGGGTCTGGGTTGATGTGCTCTTGGATCCAGCACCCATCTGCCAGAGTGAGCCAGCAATCACTAACACAGCCCAGGCTGCTGCATCTGCCTCACCAGGGCGCTCCAGTGACAAACTGGTCCCCTAAGGAAGATCCACCAGACTGAAATGGGATTTATCACCGGGTTTCTGCAGTCACCAGCAGTGACAAGCACGTCCCAGAGCACTGAGTGTTTGTTATCTCCAACACAGAAGTTCTTGCCCTCTCCCTTTCCAAATGTGCCATAATATTTACGGCTACAACATCTTCCCCCATCAACCCTTTAACTGTGTCCTATGGAGTCCAATTAAAATGAAGTATTGTAACATCCAATCAACACTTGCACACTATTGATGGAGGCCTGCAGATGGTATTAGAAGGAAAATAGCTCTTCAGCACTGATTAACATGGAAAGCTTAACAAAGTTTCTCTGTTTTCCCTGTTATGTGTTAAGCTGAACATTTTGACAGCAGGAAAATTCCATTGCTTCTCCTCCACTTTAATTACATCACTAACATCATGAACACCAACGCTTAGAATTAGGCAATAATTAGGTGGATTCCTCCTCTTTCATCTGCTACTTCAGCTTCAGCCACACTGAAAACAGCCACAATCTTCACATTTCTTTTTCGGCTTTTAAGAAAGTATAAATAAATAAATATTTGTATACTGCCTAAATAAATTTAGCAGTGATTATCTGAGGAATCAGGGAGGAGAAATGCCACTAAAGTGAACTGCAATATCTGGGGGTTGGAGCCTCTTCTCCAGATTTTAATGCAATGCCATAGCAATGATCTTAACACATTTTATGCCTCTTTCTGTATTTAGAATTACAGAGTCAGAGAATGGTTTGGGTTGGAAGGGACCTTAAAAAAATCATCCAGTTCCACCCCCTGCCATGGGCAGGGACACCTTCCACTAGCCCAGGTTGCTCCAAGCACCATCCAACCTGGCCTGGGGCAGGGATGAGGCAGCCACAGCTCCTCTGGGCAGCCTGTTCCAAAGCTACACCAGCTCTCCAAGGGCTGCTCTCCACGACTTATCCCCCAGTCTGTGCTCACATCAATCGATCAGGGTTGTATCAGGGTGTTTGAGCCCTGATATGGATCAGGTTCCCCCAGCACAAACACAGAAGGTGGCAGATTCTGTGGAGCACTTACACTGATATGTTCACACACACACAGCAGGAGCCAATTTCTTTATACGACGTTCTGCAGAAACAAAATGTCCCCAACTTATGTTCTTATAAAAAATACATTATATGGTATCAAATAATGAGATCTTCCCCAAAGCTGCTTCTAAGCAAGGGAGATGACTTAGATTTATAATTGCCATACAGTTTACTCAGAGGTTACTTCCCTCTCCCTACAAACACACAACTTTTTAACTTTAGATCTTCAGGCAATTTGCCCCCCAGCGATGAAGTTGTATCTAAGGAATGATATAATGGCTGAGTTATTATTTGAAAATCCTTTGTATACCATGCCATGAAGTTCCTAAGAACCACTAATTATAACCCAAAGGTCTTACACAGACAACACAATTTGTAGGATGAAAAAAAAAAAAAACCCTATTCCATAATGCCTCATCCTCCTAGGACAATCCCTGGAACCTGAAGGCAGCAGGACTCACTACCCACTTAACACACCAGTCAAAGCAAACAGCACTCGACAGCTGAAAGCTGGGACAGCACTTAAAGGAAACACAGATCTGAGATTGTGCTGGGAGGGGAGGAGAAGCCGAGCTCTTATTCCCACAGGACGAAGCAACAGCTCCTCTCTGTAACTCAAATACTTCTTTTTCACTAGATGAGAGACAATAAAATTTAAAAGAAAATAAAGGAAACACCAGCGAGAGATGATAATGTAAAAGCTGAGCAGCACTCCTATATCCACAGCATTCCTGACATCCACTGCTCCTCCCCTCTTAATTAAACATTAATAAACCCCCGAAACCACCGCACACAAAAACTTGGTACAACGCAACATAAAGGCTGCCAAGAAGCTGCGCTTTCTGAAACCTCATGTCAAATCTCCCCTCATAAGCGTGCCTGGGGTGGTGCATCTTCCTCCCATGTGCCTCCTCAGCAGCGTGGGACACGTAAAGCTCTGCAGATCACGCAGCCTGACGTGGATCCGAAGGCTCCCACACTTCCCTTCAAGCACGCAACACACTGCAGAGAGCAAGGCTCCCTAGACAGTCTGGGATGGTATTTGAGTTGTAAGCAAAGCTGAAATTACTGCAAGCCCTGTAATTTGGCGGGTGCCTCTGCAAGAACCCAGAAAGCTCAAAGGAATTGTTGTGAGCTCAGCGTGATCAGAGGAGGCCGCAGCGCCGCGGGTTTCTTGCGGCAGCAAAGGCGTTCCTGCTGCTCCATGGGGACCTCTGGAAGAGACAACACATCCTCTTCTACCTCCCCTCCGCTGCAGCAAGAAGAGCAGATGTAGGCAGTGAGGGAAACTTCTTTCTCAGCAGGTTTTTGAGGCTGGAGAAAGCACTTCCAGCCAGGTTCTCAGACATTCCACCATCTGTTGACTCCCTTGGGACTGGACATGAGGGCAAAAGGCAGCAGATCCAGCAGAGTTGTTTCAGCAACCTGCCCCCACCTTAATCTGCTTGTTGCCCAAGCTAGACATGCACCCACCACAAAACTAAAATGAACTCCCATTTTCCTCTTTCCTCACAAGGAAAGGAGGAGGTTTTGCTACTGCAGAAAGGTTTTCCATGCTGACATGGAGCAATATAGCAGACAGGAGGAACAAGAGGGGTCAATGCCTGCAGTTCTGCAATGAGTGATTTATGACTGACACCTCCCTATGAAAGGAAAAGGTTTAAAAAAAAAAAAAAAAAAGTAAACTACATTTAGTGAGAGTCTGTGATGTACTGAGTGGGAAAAGAGAAAGCTGGCTTCTGACTCAGTATTTCTGAGGGCCAGCAGTACTCTTACAAATATCACTAAAGCAAAGCAGAAAGGATTTTAAAGGATAGGCTGGTCAACACAGTCAGGGCATCACTCAGCTTTGCTGCCCAGAACGTGATCACATTATTGTTGTTTCCATGCTCTGAACACGCAACAAGGTGACCTGCAGCGGTGTGAAGGGGGCCCAGAGCATCCCACACTGTCCTCGTGCTCTCAGGAGGGAACAGATGGAATGCTGCAGGCTGCAATTTGCTACTTCAGCCTGGCTCCTTTAAGGAAGACAAATTTGAAGGAAATGCTGAAGGTGACACACCATTAGTACCCTGGTCCTTAACCCTGGGGACAACCAGAGGTAGAATTTGTTTCATAAAGTCTTCAAGGTATCTGAGTTTAAAAGCATTCCTATCTGTCAACACCTTCAAGTACAGGATCAGAGGCAATGCCATTTCGTGATTCCTGTGTAAATCTCTGCACAGTCTGGAAGGTTTTGTCCTCCTGTGGTGAAGACAGGGGATTTCTGCATGATGTTTATGAAGTCTGTAAGTCAGGCAGCAATTTAATCTCATCTTTCTTTTCTCATCCAGCCTCTGGAGGATAACCTCCTTTTAGAGTTATTTACCTGCAGTGGGGAATACATGGTCAGAGAAACACAGATGTCCAGGTGGGAATGTTTGGGGTAAGAGAGCATCTGTTCAGATTTGCTGACAACTGAAAAGGTCTGAGCAACCCAATTGAAAGGGGTGGAAGGGGCAGAACTGATTGCACCAAGTGGGATGGCCCTTGTAAATAGTCTCTCTCCATCTTTCTTGTAGCTCCTTCAAGTACACAAAGGCCACAGTTAGGTCACTCCAAAGCTTCTCTTTCCCAGAATGAACAATCTCAACTCTCTCAGAGTTGCTCCATCCCTCTGATCATCTTGGTGGCCTCCTCTGGACTCCACAATCCTATTTCTTGCAGCAGGAACACAGAACCTGACCCATGGCTGCTGGATCTGCTTCCCTGGAGCAGGGGGAGAGCAGGGCTGTTGCCTTGGCTTGAAAAACTTATACACAGTTCTGGAGCTCGGAGACAACTGCAGAAAACTCTGGTGCCTCCTCCCTAATGTAGAACACCATATTCTTCTGACAATATTCTTCCTAATACTCATATTAAAAAAAAAAAAAAAAAAAAGCTAATATTTTGTTGAGCTGAATAGCACTGAACCTTATAATCCCTTCTACTTCACTAATCTAAACTGGGGTTTCAGAGGTCCTTCTGGAGAGATCATCACTGCCAGATCTGACACTGGGTAATCACGGCCACACCACAACAATCGCAGACAAAGACAGGCTGGATCGTTTGCAAGGTGTTTTTTCATGCTATGAACGAGGGAAGCGTATTGGAAGAAAGCAAACCTCACTACCCATTCTTTGGAATATTGCTGTTTCTGAAGGCTGAGTACTCTGGAGGGTATTTAAATGAAGATTCATCTCTTTCCCACCGACCTCATCCAGCGCTGACCTCAGGGGGAAGAGCTTTTGGTGATAAATAAGGCAAAGGGTGAAGATTTCAGAGCCCTGTGTTGCAAATAAGAGGAGGTGGTCACAGGACCTGATTGCTACATTATGGCTTAAGAACTAACATATGAACCCATGTTCCTTCATTTTTATTTATTGTTCTTACAAGGAATGGTCCAAATTAAGGTGATGCTGTGCAAACAGTTTAGCCCAAATTGCTCAAACAAGAAAAAGAAAAAAACACACCTATTTTCCTGAACAAAGAAACTCAACAGCTCTAAAGCAATTTAGAGCAGAAAACACACACTCCAGCAAACACCATGCTGTTGGAAAAGTATTTTGAGAGTATTTTAGAGTAAAAACACCCCACCACTCCTTTCTTTGTAGGTTCTGACATTGTTCCTTTCACGAAGTTACCTTTGCTTAACACACCTGCACCACAGACAACGCTCTGCCTTCCCCTCTGTCAGTAACCAGCACTGATTTTTAAAACATTTCAGTGTTTTAGTGCCAAGGGACACCCCCTGCGACAGAGAAAAGGCTGGAATAACAAGCAGCTTGTGATTATGCCTTGAGCACACATTTCTACAGCCTAAAGAGCATTTTAACAAGGCAATATCACTTTTAGCACAGGCCACCACCATTAGGGTTGGAGATTATTTCTTGTTAAAAGTAAGAGCATCTTTTGCACGGGGACAAGCAGAGACAAATAGGGACAGATAAACTATCACTCATATTAATTAACCCAGTCTGAAAGCCCAGGAGCACTGACACCAACCTGTGAGCCTCAGTCCCACTAGCGCCAGCACTGAAAGGCTCGGAAAATTCAATATAAATGCCTGATGGGCTGCAGCATAACATACCAATATGAAGCACCTGTTTGCAGAGTCTGATTCCGACTCTTTTACACAGAGATATTTGCTTCTGTGTGAAAATGAGTAAATATTTGCTCTGCTGCGCCAGCTGGATCGGGGGAAGCTCTGACTTGCCTTTGCTAGGCAATGGAAGGCTGGCAGAAGGTGCCTATCTGGAGTTCACATGCACAACACTAATTGAAAGCAACAGCTATTGAAAGCAGCTTCAGAACATAAATGGGAGCACCAGAAGTAGACACAAAACTCATTTTCGCCCTGCAGATTTTATATCAGGTGCTGCAAAGTTCATCTTTTAACTCTGCAGTTCCTGATTTAGAGAGGAGCAAGAAAGAGACCCCAACCAGAAAAGCTGAGTTTTCACAAAGCAAAGGGAAGCCTTATAACTGAAACTTGTACCAGTGCATTGCCAACAGATTTTGAAGAGAAAGATAATATTCATGCTGGCACGTGATGGGAATCAGCATTTACAAGAAACTTAATCCTTCTCACCCAAATCCCCTTCCATCACCACAAAGCAAATTACAGGATGCAACCCACAACACTTGACACTAGGATTTTAATCTATTTGGTCTATCAGACAACAACCCAAAAGACATTTGGGGCACTGTTACAGCAACAAGGCTACCTGCTTAGTCTGAACTGCCATAGGACGGGTTTAATTTTATGTGAAAGGAAAAACCATCACAGTTGTAGATTTGCACAGTTTCTTTAGTGACGTGGGATTCTTTCTGTCCAGGAAAAAGAACAATGTGGATCTTTTTAGAGAGGAATGTGTTGTGAATGAAAACATGAACACTAGAGCAGAGTGTTCTATAGGTCAGCACTTTGCAAGTGGAAAGATTTATTTCTGTAGTAAGTCAAAAAATAATCCATCTGAAGAGGATAAAACCAATTGGGAAGAATTGCTTTTATACAAGCACACAACACAGTAGTTCATACATAACATTGCCTTTGGTGCAGTATTCCATGCTTAAATTTGGCATCCCACTCCTCTGCCTCACTCACTGGTCTGTTAAACCAGCCAACTTCATGCCAACAGTTTATCTTCCCATTAAAACCATCATTATATAAATGTATCACTTGAAGGATTTATCTTCAAAGTGGTGCAGTTCCTTGATATGTAATCTAATCTTTCAAGCTCACCAAAGATTTTCGTCAAACCTCATTAATTGACAAATCAATTTGTGGAGGTTTGGATCTATTTGCAAGACCTACTTCCCTCCTTGTTTTTTTTTTTTTGGTTTTTTTTTTTTTTTCCCTTCTCTAGTAAATGCTAGAAAACCCTTCCAAGTGCCACAGGGAGGAAATGGTGACGTTAAGGCTTTCAGATGTTGTTATCTTGTGAGCTGTGGTCTCGCTTTAAACCCCTTCTGATGGTCTCTGCACCAAGATTCCAGTTTAATAATTTGAAGGATTATTGGCAGCTGAAATGAGGATTTGGGGATCTTGAGTGAAATACATTGTAATAACAACTGTCAGGCTGATTTGGATGCTCAGGCCTCTAAGCCTCTCCAGTAATATTTGAGTGCTTTGATGCAGTCACAGCTATGGTCTGTACTTCAGCATTATTTCTGAAGTCATATTCCACTGCTTCATATTTTCAAAAATCCCAGATAAATATAAAAAAAAAAACAGAAAAAAAAAAAAAGACAAACCTTTTAAGCTTTTAGCTTTTAAAACTAAAAAGCAAAACTAAGTTAAAAGGAGTTGAAAGCATTTCCTTTTCCTCACTGTCCTCAGTTGAATAACAAACAATTAAAAGGGTGGTTAAGAGTATAAACCCATCCCCTGGCCATGGCAATCAGCTGGAATCACAATCCAAAGCCTGGGGAGATTTGGGGTCTTTGCTTCTCCACCTGTGTAATGTGAACTGAGACACCAAGGGATCCCTGCACCCCCCAAAAGGGGAAGGAGAGCTCTGCTTCGCTCCTGGCTTTGGCATGTTCAGGTGCCGCAACACAGAAATGCCCACGGACAGAATAAGTGGCAAAAAAGAATTTTAAAAGTCCATTTTCAAGCTCAGCCAGTGTGAAAATGCACCGTACTCGTGCAGACAGACAGACAGACAGACCATTGCAAAGCACGTTTTGCACTCTCATGCTCCATCTGCTGGTTTTGCAACAGGATTTAAGACATCAACGTGCCATTTTTTTTTTTTTTTTTTTTTTTTTTAACTTTTCCCCAGCTGTGCAACACCCCTGCTCATCTGGATAAGCTGTCAAGTGTTAAACAACAAGTCATGTTCATCTCAATATTTCAGAGTCCACGGGGGAAAAATAAAAGGGTAAAATATTTACGACAAAATGTAGAACAGCTGAACATGTGAAGAACGGAAATGTTCCTAAATGTCTTGCAAATGCCTCAGGGTTAAAAGCCTTAACACGGTAAAAATGTAGCACTCTCTTCCATTTTTCCTCTGCCTGGCTTTTGTATTATACAGTAAAGTATCCAAGAAAGCCAATTAATGTGCATTTTATTCTTTAAAACGTCCAAAATTGGGCACTTTCAGCACGTAAACTCTCAGCATCTCTTATTATTTGAGTGCTTTTTATTGCTGACTTGTGTATATTAAAAATACATCTGAAAAAAAAGAAAAATGAAAAGCATTTATGTTTCAAGCTGCCTTTGGAAAAGCAACAAGAGAAACACGAGCAGGAAGCAGTGAAGAGTGTTTGTCCCAGGACAAAGATGGGATCATGACTATGCAAATCCTTAATGAAGGCTTTGCAAGGCTGGGTCTGTCATTCACTCCCAGGATGAGTTATGGTTTATATCACACAGAGAAGGGACTCCTCAGTGGGAGTTCAATAGATAACACATGCACTGCAAGAACACACACACAGCATCCTCCTTCCCAGTTTCCTCCCACTAACTGGGCTTTTCACACTCGGATAAAGCGACATCTGGAAACGATCATCTCATCTCACCCTCAAAAAACCAACAGAAGCCATAATAATATGGTAATAAGGGATGAAATTTTACGGAAGGTGCCTCTTAACTGAGGACTGAAAGACACCATGAAATTTAAATAAGTGGCTTTTAGCAGGGTACTGAGTGACAATCAAGGAAAAAAATGCCTGGCCCATTTTTTGCAGACTGTGGGGCAGATTTTGAATGGGTGTAAAATGCTGACTTGGGCAAAGCAGTGCCAGGTTTGCACAAGCCAAGGATCCAGTCCTGTGCAGTCACGTTTTTAGGACCACAATGGAGAAACCCTTAAACTGAGAACGCTGAAATGAAGCTGCATAAGCAAGTAGGAAAGAAGTTATTAACACATCAGATATCTGCTCATGTTGCTTCCCTCCCTGTACAGTTTTGTTAAGTGATCACATCATTATCTGAAAGCACCCAAGAAGGTTCAAACAACACTGTGTTGTGCACAAAGACAAGCGCCCAGTTCTCTGATTAACCCAGGGTGGCTGGGGAACACAGAAGCTGCTGGAAGTTGCTCTGAGCACCACTTGTACCCAGGCTCCAGTCCTGAACATCTGAAAACATCAATGTGGGCCTGTCAGGTCAGTGACCTTCTTGTACAGAGCCTTCATGTGTGTGTCCAGCGTTATTTCACACGGAATCACAGAATCCTTCAGATTGGAAAAGACTTCCAAGGTCATCAGGTCCAACCTGTGACCCATCACCACCTCCCCAACTAGACCAGAGCATTAAGTGCCATGTCCAGCTGTTCCTTGGACACCTCCAGGGGTGGGGACTCCACCACCTCCCTGGGCAGCCCCTTCCAATGCCTGACCACCCTTTCTGTGAAGAAATTCCTCCTGATGTCCAACCTGAACCTCCCCTGGCACAGCTGGAGGCCGTTCCCTCTCTTCCTGTCCCTGTTCCCTGGGAGCAGAGCCCAATCTCCCCAGCTCCCCCCTCCTGTCAGGGAGTTGCAGAGCCAGAAGGTCCCCCCTGAGCCTCCTTTCCTCCAGGTTGAGCCCCCTCAGGTGCTCCTGGTGCTCCAGAATCTTCCCCAGCTCCGTTCCCTTCCCTGGACAAGCTCCAGCCCCTCAAGCTGTAGAAATACAGCCCTGAAAAACTGCACTGAATCCAACTGGTTTGTTTTCACTCCAAATTTCATTCAAACCCACTTTTTCCTTAGAAGGGCAGTGTTCACACAACAGATGTTCAGCTGCCTCACATCCATAATACCACTAAGTCAAAACAGCACTCAGGGATTTCTCTGAGTCCAACAAAACAGAATATGGCTTTTGTTGTTGTTTTGGGCTTTTTTGTTTTGTTTTGTTTTTTTTAATCTCTCTCTTTCCATTTTTGCCTCTCCAGATTAGGAATGGCTGTTTGGGAGGAAGCCTGGACAGAACTCAGGAGACAAGAAACATCAAAAAGAACAATGCCCTAAATTCAGCTGATGTGAAACCAAGCGCTGGGAAGGTTCACATCTTTTGGAAGAAATTGTGAGATCCCATCATTAGTGAGAACTGGTTGTGGCAGGAGAGCCTCAAGCCTTCATGGAACTTGTCATCTTCCTGCCCAGCCTTCCCACTCCAAAAAATAATGCTATTTTCAAACCACATTTTGGGAAGCCATTAAATTAAACATCAACACCACCAGGCAGATACAGTGTGATGTGGAAATGAATAAATAGACTTCATCCTAATAAATAAAAATAAAACATTTCTGGATAACAAACTGCCTTTGCAGATAAAAAAGTAAATCCCTAGAATTTAAATCCATCACGAGCAAAATCCCTCCGGAAAAAAAAAAAAATATTCAGACCAAAGCACTATTATGACTGGCTTTATATTCAGAACTGTATTTATGCAGACTAAGATAAGGGCAATCAATCCCCAGGCCTCAGGACAAAAAGCTGATCTTCTGCAGGGATCAGGATAAAGAAAATTCCTCACCATATGTCCCATGGTTAAAGGCAGTAGGGGACACGCTTTGTGAGGCTCGGGGATGTGCAGGGATTGGTCACTGCTTGAAAAAAATATCAGATTTCCATCAGATGTGCTCCAGCAGTATATCCCAGCCCCTCCTCTGGATGTTGCTGCTTTCCAACACACCCAGTTTAGTGCCTGAACTTTGGATGGGTCTTGTCAGCTCCAGCAGTCTGGCTTTTCAGGACTCCTGTACTCACTCAGTCATCCAAAGTGCACCAGAACACTCTGCTTCCCTTTCACCATTTAATCACCTCCCCCTCTCCTCCCAAATTCCTTCTGTTCCATAGAGGTTGCCACTGCTGTTATACCTCAGACAACAGAGCTGCTCCTTTTTTCAATTCTTTTCCAGTAAATAATTCATAGAACCAACCTACCCTCTATTCCTGAAAGGTGTCTGTCTTTCCACAGCAACCACATTTCTGCAGCCAATACACCCATAACTCAATACTGATGGTTCCTCAAAGAGGACTTGCTCACAGCCCCAAAATGTGTGTCATCAACCAGTACTTCACCTTTCCTCTCATCTGGTATTTGAAGGGTATTTTACCATTGCTGCCTTTCTACTCCAACAAAAATTAAGTGAGGAGAGGAAAAGAATAAAGCAGAAATCAAGATACTCTTATTATCTATTTAAGCAATTTGGCAGGGAAATATCATCATCTTGCCTGCAGAGGGACTTCAGCCATTAGGATGTGACATAGATGAAGCCTCTGTCTTTCAGCAATGATACCAGGCTGTTTCCCAGCACAAACTGGGGATCAAGGACCAAAATGAAGGAATATTGTAACTCTTCTCTCTCTAGCTGACATGCCAAAGGTTGTGGAGGTGGAATAAAAAAGTAGAGTTTCAATCGTGAAGGTAAGGAATGTCCCTGGAATGGGTACTGGTCTCACAGGCTTTGGAGGATGCACAAAACTCAGACCTGAGGTTGTGTCGTTCCCAGCATCTCACCTGCAGCAATCCACAGCTCTTGGGAATGATGTACTGAGAGAACAAGAACTGCAATTCACTGGGCTACACGTGCCCTTGGTTCAGGGAATTCAGTGAGAGCAAACCCCAACACAGCTGGAACAAGCACTGCAGAGGCTCATCTTGCACAGCTGGGAAAGCAAAGACCCCCCAGCCCTTCCCAGCACAGAAAATCCAGATAAGGTTTCAGCACAAAGCTGTGTCAGGGCAGGGTCAGGTTGGATCTCAGGGAAAGGTCCTTCCCCCAGAGGGTGGTTGGCACTGAACAGGCTCCCCAGGGCAGTGGGCACAGCCCCAAGGCTGCCAGAGCTCCAGGAGGGTTTGGACAACGCTCTGAGGGACAGGATGGGATTGTTGGGGTGTCTGTGCAGGGCCAGGGGTTGGACTGGATGATACATGAGGGTCCCTTATAACTCAGGGCCTTGTAGAATCCTATGACTCTGTGACAAGGTTTTCCTTCACTTGCTAAAAAAGCATCTGTTTTCCCCACTGTCTCCATTCAAAGTTACAGGAGACTGGAGCTAAGAGTTCAAATTTAATATTAACAGGGAAATGAACGTGTGTTTGAGCACAAGGCTTAGAGTAGCTCCAAGTTAAATTAGTCTGTGAATCAGTGATTTCAATAATACCGACACATCGGTTGTACAGAACGCTCCTTCGAATCACTTGATACGCCATTTGTTCAGTGCTTTGACTCATAGATCTGATTTTTAATTATTTTCTTTTTTTACTATAAGCTTGGCAAAGAAAATGAAGGCAGCCGGTTTTCAACATTAGGATGTGAGCATTTCTTATTTAATGGGAGATATCACCTTAAAATTAAACCAGAAGGAATTATTTCTGAGCTCACACTAACTCAGTGCACGTACTTGTGGCTGTTCAGTTCATGCATTTTGTAACAGTACAAAAATACCCCCTTTTTCTAACATTTCCAACAGAGGAAAAGACAAAAATACTTCTATGAACTTGAAAATATAGTCTTAAAATGACAAAAAAAAAAGTGGCAAAAGCTGCTTGCTACTGCTAAACTTCCCAAGACTTCATGGCAACAAAGTGCCCGTCAATACCAGCCAGAGGAAAAGGGTTTCCAACTACTATGTTACACCGTATCACACTCTGAATGCTCTGATTATTTGCATCTGTATCAGCTACTTTATCTGGACTATTTTTAAAAGCAGTATTGAATCCAGCTCCATAATTCAAGACTAACTTTTATTTCCCTAGGCCAACACCAAAAATTGAGTATTGATCTTGACAACTGCTCCTTTTTCCAGGAGCTAAATCTCATCCTCTGCTGATTTATCCAGGCTCCAGCAGCTTATTTTAAGGGATAGGCTGCATGAGAGCCATTGGAATTTTTTCATATGAGGACAAAGCTTCCATTATCATAAGCCTGTTCTGTGAAGAATCATTGCCACACATTTCTGGAGGGCAGATTATGGGGTTTCTCAGGACTTTTCCTCCCCTCCCATTCCTTACCCAACAGTTTTGCTGTCAGACTGGGGAGCCTCCTGCTTCCAAACCACAAGGTCACAAAACCTTCCTCATTTTACAAGCCACCTGTTGCCATCAGCCAAAAAGACAGAGAATTATAGAATCTTGAGGAAAAGCCCTCTAAGATCATCAAGTCCAACCCTTAAGCCAGCACCACCATGTCCACCACTGAACCATGTCCCCAAGGGCCACATCCACACACCTTTTGAACACTTTTCAGATGACGGTCCCCCTAAGATGATGACCTCAATTGCAAGCCCTGCCCTTTTTCCCCATCCACCAGAGCTAAAAAGGTCTTTTCCATTATTCTGCTTTTCTGTGGAAAACTAAAGAAAGAAAGAAAAGAAAAAGAAAAAAAAAAAAAAGCGGGGGAATAGTCAATAAGCACAGAGAAGGAAATAAGTCTCAAGCTTCCCAAAGCACACTCTGGCGAACAAAGCCCATGAAACAAGGATTTTAAAGAGCTCTGTTTATCTACAGAGGGCTAAAAAACCCCCACACTCCAGTGCTGAACACAGGCACTACTGGGAACCGTATTCAAACACACCATTCTAATCCTGTTATCTCCTCAACCTATTATTCTGGGGGTAAAAACTAATGTTTTATATCTGTCTTTCCTTTAGCCAACCTTCAACCCTGTGTCTGGTCTTAACCTTAAGCATTCTATCTCTTTTCCTCATTCCCTGCTGAGCAGCTCCTCCCTCTGACTGACAGTTCACTGGTTTGTGCCCCAAGGTCATTAAGTCTTTTCCTGTCCTAAGTCACGACTATCACAGTCTATGAAAAAAAAAAACAAACAACCTCAAACCCAAAACAAGCAAAAAACCCAATTAAATAATAAAAAATCGTTCATGCAGGCTTTGCCATATTTTCTGGCACTTGGCCTTTCCTGGAAGAAGGCAAGCTGGGACTTAATTTCCAGTATCATTTCTAAAGATCAAATATTCATCAACTCTTGTAATGCTGTCCCGGGGAAAACCAAAAGCATCACCAAAGGGTAACAGATGCCTGGCCATGCTTATAGAAATTTGGATAAGATATTATCCACTTTAATGAAACTTCTTTGTGCTCATTTAGAGCAGGACCTTTCATAATTAGTTTTCAGGGGTTTTATCTAATGAAATTTTTTTCAAGTCCATGTAAACAACTTCCATTTAGTCTGATCAAAAATCGGAAACTCATGGATGATTTTGGTAAGAGCTGCATCGTGGTGTAATGACCTTAAGCTCGTCCTGAGCCATCCTGGCCATGCTTTTGCTCTGATTCAAGGTTGACAGTCAGAAAACAAATGAACTTTGTAAATGAGCTCCTGCTGCTCCATTTGAAGTGGAAGAAAAACAGGGTCCTTCCCAATCCTCTTCTAATTTTTATTTCCATATCTAAATAAGAATCTCACTGCAACATGTGCCTAAATTGAAGGCTATGCCAGCACTTACTCAGCCTTCCTAGAACACAAATACTCTATCTCTATTTGAAAAGAGTATTTAGTACAAGGGACATTGACTTCTCAATTTTGGAACGCTGCAGACATGTTCTGTTTATTGTTACACTGATTTCTTGCAATTTAAATAAGTAAATACTTCCCCAGTACAGGTGATATTCTCTACTATTACTTCTGCAGTCAATTTTGTTATCTTTATTTGTGGGCTTAATAAACACAGCACAACACTAAACAGTGCAGTAAAACAGGGCTGTTCCAGTGTTCTACTGATTGCATACAAATGTGGAGGAGTTTGGTACTTCCCTCTCTTGCTAAGGCAAGGTAATGACAAATAAAAGAGCCAAAAAAATTCACTTGAAAAAAGCAGCCTCACTCATCCCTCAACTATTTAAAAACCCCTCAATTTTCCCTGATGTCATTCATTAGGTACTCCCAGGAAAATCAAGGCAGCAGAGCTGTTTTCTCAGTTCAGCACATTTTTTTTTAAATCTCTACCGTGAAAGTTTTGTGTAATTATCCTCAAAAATGGGGTATTTTGAAGGAGTTCCACGACAGAGGGAAATTGGAATAATGAGTTGCATTTTCTTGTCTATCATTTCAGTTGGCATTTGGTGCAAGTTGTACATCTTTAGCTATTAAGTCTCTCCCTCCAAGTCCACGCTTAGATCAAGATCATTATGATTTCTCCCCCCCCCCCCACCCAGTGCCCTAAACAAAACATAAATGCCATCACCATCAATCTCAACGAGCTCTGCATGACAGCTAACATTAACAGAATGACCTTCTCCAGTTGGATTTTCATTAGTAAAATAGGATAGAAAACAGAAAGTGGCTCAGCCAATTTGAACAAATTACCTACGTCATCCCTCTCAATGTCAGTCGATACCTGAGCTGAGCTGAGCTAGGAAACTCAGCACTTCGGGACCCAGGACTAGGCATCAGTAAGCACAAAGTCAACATCCTGCTATTTTAACCCCTGAATTAAACCAAAGCCTGCATCCTCTACAGGTGATGCAGAGAAGTTTGGCTGCTGCAGAGAGCGTGCCTGCAAAGAGACAACACAATGAGCTACAGAGCAAATCTCAGCACGTCACATTCCCATCTGCAAATGCACAGTCCCAGCCCAGGCCTGCAGCTATTTCTGATGGCGGTTAGAGAATTTGACCACGCTTATGCAGGAGAAGAAAGCCAAAAGATGAGCAGCAGAGCATGTGCCAACTTTCCTAAATAGACCAGGACATCTTCCATGTCACTTCACACCTTCCACAAAGCTCCAGCACAAAGCCTCTAAACATCTGTCCCCTACCCATGGACAGCTGATGGACAGGGCAAACACCTCTGTGCCAGGGCCTCATGCTCAGATTTCTTTACTTTCAACCAAATCTCCTGAAACAAACACTAAATATTCACTGATTTATAACCTGTATAACAAAGGATGTGCCCCATACACACCCAACAACACAATCAACCTGCCAGGCTTCCTCCTTTGGCAGAGGAAGGGGGTGCTCCTGCTGTGGACAGTGGGTGAGGGACACTACCATTTCCCCGCTTAATCTCATCCCAGGATGGCATTTGGCTGCTCTGGATGCCTTCCTCACACTTCAGTCTTGATATTTTGTCAGAAAAAGTACCTGGAACCAAGATGGCTTTGTGTAAGATTTCCACTGCTCAAACCCACTTGCTGTAAACCACTAATTTGTGGGGAGGGAAAAGAGGTTATAGAAAAAAGGAGATCAACCTTTTAGTCTCTGTCCTTTTTCCCCTGCATAGTAAGGACCTTGCAAAAACTTACAAAAATGCAAACCTTGAGAAGACAGTTGAGTGCTGGAAAAAACCTAGGAGGCAGAAAAGTGCTTTGCTTGTCCCCTTGCCCGGCAGAGCTTGATTTCCCCTAATGGCTGATGATTAATGTATGACAACAGAATGCACAGCCAATATATCTGAAACATGAGGAACATGATCCTTTAGATTTTCCTAGGAAGGCTTAGAAAGAAGATAGACTCCTCCTGTGCCTGGATCAAAACTGATCCACTCCAATATGAAAGAGAAAAGGAGGAAGGTGCAGAGTGTTTGAACAGGTTTCTTTGTCAGAAGGGAGGAGAGGAATCATCTCCATCAAATGGAACACAAAAATGCGTTTTAAAAACTAAATGCTTCCTGTTTCACCCCACTGCCCTCAAACTGGTACCAGTGCCAAGGTGTTAATAAACACTGCTGATTCATTACCCAAGAACTTGTCATGCAAAATTCTGTTATGCACTTAGAGGTGAATATTAAATCACAGACTAGCCTTAAGAACAATTTCGGTCAGAAACCTCTTGTCTTTACCCATTTCAACAAAAAGTAACCACACACTGAGGCAAAAGCTTGTCAAATACACCATGTGCATTAAAACCAACACCTGCCAAGGGAACAAAACACGGAATATCCCAGGACGTACCTGAATTCCTAATGTCAGTTCAGATGGCACACCCACAAGAAGGATGAGTGGAGGAGCCCCTGCTGTTACTCTGTGAGTAAGGGAACCAAAGTGTCGCAGAGCAGCAGAAATCCTACCTGCACACTTGGTCCTGGTGGTCAGGGGTGGCCCCGGGGGGCCCGTCCCTCCTTCCCCGGGGCGCGTGAGCAGCACTCGGATCTCGTACTCCACGTCAGGGTCCAGGTGCCACAGCTTGTAATTGGGGGAGTCCACGATGTGGGTCTCTGCCCAGTTCCCCGTGGTTGTCCGATACTCCACCTCCTTGAGGATGATGGGCCCGTCCCCGATGATGGAGTTGGCGTTGGGTTTGATCCACAGGTACGTGGCTCCCACGGCCAGGAGCTCCGGAGGGGCGATGGGGGTGGGGGGCTCTGGAGACAAAAAGAAATCAAGGAATTCTGTCAGAAAGATCAAATTTCCACTACGTATCTGTGTAGCAAGGCTGTCCCCAAAATCTACTGCAACACAGGCACAATTTCTCCTGCCATTTACCACATCTTTCATAAGAATTTTATCTGTTCCTGAAAAGAACGGTGCTTTTTTGGTGCTAAAAGATCAGCCCCTTTTTACTGGGGGGGGTAAGTATTACCAATTCAGAAACACCTGCAGTAACCACAAAGCAACCTCAGTTTAAAATAAAACCACAAAAGTCACTTCTAAAAGATCATAAGGTTTATACTTTCTCCCTCTTTTAAGCATCTGAGCAGTAGCACTCAATACAATATTGGAGGGTGAAGGGGGGAGAAGGAAGTCAATGAGAAGAAGGAAGATAAATGAGTGCATTTACCATATTCCATGAATAAAAAGTCTCCAGTACAGCCCTTTCTCTGCCCTGACACAGCAGAGTATCCCAGTCACTGACCTCTGGTTCAGCCAAATTCTCACGTTTAACATGGCACAATTAACAGCCACTGGAAAACTCAAATCACTTGCTCGTTTTCTGATTTTAGCAAGGAAAATACAGGTTAAAGATGGGATGTAATTTCTAGGCAAAGCACTGGTTGTGTGTCTGAGACAATCCTAGCAAATTTAAACACTAGGGATCTTCCCAGGACCAGTGATACCAGTAGCTGCTAGAACTGGTTTAAACTGGGGCTCCTGAAAAACTAAGAACTAAGAAAAACTCGAAGGCAACAGTGAATCAACACCTCCTGTCATGTTTGATGGCAAAGTTTGCTTAGCTTCATGGGCAAAGGTACTCAAGAAAGTCTGCATGAGACTTGAAGAGTGTCTGGATGTCTGAGAAGCAGCATGAGGAGGCAGAACTCAGCTGCTGAGCGTCACCTCTGCGAGAAAAAGCAAAGCAAGCTGATAAAAGACACCTCAGCAGCTTCCTTTGATGGGAGTTACAAAAAAAAACCAAAACAAAACAAAAAAAAACAAACCAATCTACAGAGCTCTGGCTGCCTGCCTGATTTTTATTATTCCTTTTCCCCTCTCTGTCAGTGTATAAATAAAACTTGCATACTGGAAACCACATGAATAGCGAACAGCTTTGTGGTTTGGAAAACCTGAGCTGAACTGGGCAGGATTATAAGCAATTTCCTGGATCTCATCGAGTCTTCCCTCTGTCCCACTCTGATGTGGTTTGCCCTCAGCCCAGAGGACACAAACTCTATTCTCCTATGAAGACAAGGTGGCAAAAAAGAGGGATTTTATCATGAGGGTGTTGAAACACTGGCACAGGTTGCCCAGAGAAGCTGTGGCTGCCCCATCCCTGGAAGTGTCCAAGGCCAGGTTGGACGGGGCTTGGAGCAACCTGGGCTGGTGGAAGGTGACCCTGCTCATGGCACGGGATAGAGTGAGATGGTCTTTGAGGTCCCTCCCAACCCAACCCATCCTGTGATCCCTGCCTCAAAAAAAAAGAAACCTATAAATGTAACAACACACCAATAATTAAAAGTTCCATGAGAGTTACTCTAAATTCCTCTTTTAAAGGTGATCCCTCAAAGAACCCAGAAAACTGAAACAGTGCAGGACGCACAAAAACGTGGAAGGAAAACGTCTGAGCACCCCATGATGGGAAGAAGATTCTTTCAGGTTAACATTGCTCAGTGAAGAGAAACAAATGCACAGAAACCTTTATTATTCAAAAAGATCAACTGACATGTTACTTAATTTCATTTCCTCTGGCTAACACTAATTACAAGGAGCCCTGCTACCTCCGAGGGATTGACTGCAGGAGTTGTACATTGTACCTCTGCAGGAAAAAAAAGCAATCTGAATTGCAATTGCAGCAGGTATCCAACATTAACAAAACCAGTGACACCAGCTATGTTTTCTGTGGAATGTTTATTTTTGTTTTTATTCTGTCCTCTTCCCCTAACTCCTGCCAGAATCTCTTTCTGCTATGAAATGCCAGGCTGATTATGTTTTGACTTACTAAGGTTATTGCTCCAAGAAAACTGTTTTCAAGAAAGGCATGCAGATACGTTTTCATTAAAAATCAAATTATTATAAATCACAAGCAGCTTATTACTTGTTTCTTGGTGCAAGACAATTAAAAGACAGACTTGGTGATTTTTATTCCCAATGCAAAAATGACATCTTACAAGTCACATCACAAGACAAATGAAATATTAAACTCCATTCTCCTGGGTTGCAGATTTCAATAGCAACGTGATCCAGGTTTCTTTGGGATTTGATGGCAAGTTAGAAGAGATTTATGGGACTGAGCTTAATTAATAGAGCAGTTTATCCTGCTGAACAGACATGAAAATCTCATCTAACAAGTTTAGAAACTACAATTGCCAAACTGATTTAAATTAAGATGTCACCCAGCATTACCATCTTCTCTATTTTAGTCCAAATCCAAACCTTCCTCACCAAAAAGAATTTTAATGGTGGGTTTCTCCCTCCCCCCCCCTTAATTTTCCCCTTTCTGTGCCATTTGAAAAAGAGGTGCTGCAAAATATTATAATAAAAAGGAATTTAAATTGTTGCTCCCATTTTCTGAATTTAAGAAACTAAGACAAGCAGCCATTACAGCAGTTATTCAAGGCTCAATCCCACCTCACTGAAAACAATGGATTCTTTCCTCCTGGCACCAACTGAAGAAGCAGCTTTTTTTTTTTAATATCACTGTGCCAAATGACTACAAGTGATCTAAACAAGTCATCCATTATTTAGCAAAGCTGGCACAGAAAAAAAAGGCCATTTTTTTCCCCTCTGTTCCAAACCCCACTTGTCAGTCACAGATGACCGGTCTGATGTTATGAGCTCACTATTTTAATTAAAATCTCTATGGGACCTTGATTAAATAAACATGGTGACAGATTGGCCTTTTACACATGTAACTGTGGACAACAGTATTTTAAGCCCCATTTCATCCCAACACTATTCTATATTACAGGCTTTGTCCTGCCAGTTGCTCCTTTTCAGTCACTGTCCCATCCCCTCCAGACACGGGGGAGGAAGCCACTGGTTCTCCAAGAACAAACACATCTGGAACTGGATTGCTGCAGCTGGAATATCCACCCCGAATGCCAGGCTTGGGAAGGACACAGAAAAATTATGGGAGCTCTCTTTTAAGGAAACAGAAGTAGTGCAGGCTCAAAAAAAAGGGGGTTATTGACCATGAGTAGGTTTTATTGATGTGCCAAGCAGGTCCAGTTGTGCAGACACAAAGGGAGTCTGGGATGGGCCTTTCTCCCCCCACTAGAAAAGGAAATACAGCTCAGAAGGCTGATCACTGCTAGAGCTGTAAAATGACGTGAATTTTAGTGATACAGAGTGTGAGAAAACAAAACTAACAGGAGGTACAAACCAGGCCACACAGAATCCCAGAGTATCTCGACTCAGAAGGAACCCACAAGGATCATCCAACCCAACTCCCTGCTCCTCACAGAACCACCTGAAACTCCATCGTTCAGGACAAGGGGTGATGACTTTAAACTGCCAGAGGGCAGGGTTAGATGGGATATTGGGAAGGAATTGTTCCCTGTGAGGGTGGGGAGGCCCTGGCACAGGTTGCCCAGAGAAGCTGTGGCTGCCCCATCCCTGGGAGTGTCCAAGGCCAGGTTGGACGGGGCTTGGAGCAACTTGGGATAGAGGAAAGTGTCCCTGAGCTTTAATGTCCCTTCCAACCCAAACCATCTCATGATTCTCCATGACTAAGAGCATCATCCAGACATTTCCTGAACTCTGAAAGGCCTGGTCCCATGAACACTCCACTTTCCAACTGTTGTGGAAAACACAAGTGCTTTACTCTTGGACGACAATTCCTGAGTGTTTCTACTCTACCACTGGAATATTTCTTTATTTGACTCCCTAAGCAATTTTCAGATGATGGAAGAAAAATGGGCTCATGAATCCTTAAGATGCAACTGGGAAGACTGAAAAACTAGAGAAAAAATCCTTGCCACTGTCTCCTGCGAAATAACTCATAAAAAAAGACAGTATAGAAAATGTAATCTTCAAGCAGCTGGAGAAACCTCTTAAGCTATGGATTTTATATTAACAACACTCTTTTTTTTTTTTTTTTTAATTACTTCCTTGTTCATAACAAACCCATCTGATAACCCATAGAGCCACAGGGATCATGACCTCTCATTTGCAAGGGATGGCCTAGGGGATGCTTTTAGACAAAAAGAGCCCCCAGTGCCACAAAACTCTGGAACACCACCAAGTTCAACCATTCTGTTTCTGAAGTGCCACCCTGGACTCCCTCATTTCGTTACTGTTTTGTTTTCTCACAACATACAGCACAGTTTCTAAAAATAACATCAGAAGAGACACATTTTTTTTTCTTATCCTCTGGGGAATGGAGAGGTGGGACGGGAGCTGCTCTCAAAAGACATAAGCCTGACAAGCAGGATCTGTGTTTCCAAACATGATACTGCTTATTCCCCTACTAATGGGAATTGTAAGCTTTTCTCACCACGTCCCAAATGAGCAGCTGTGGACTGTGCCTGCCAAACGGATAAGGGCGGCACTGGAAGGCAAGGAAACCAAATTTCAAGCTTCTCAAAACTCTTTTTTCAGCAAAAAAAAAAAAAAAAAATACAGAACATAATGCATTTATAGAGTTTTGTACAAACAGCAAGACTGTCTGAGCAGCATCCTCAGGCACCCTCTCCAGGTTTACACCACAGCAATGAGCAGGCTGAGCTCTGAATGTGGGTATTTATACTGGCCAGTGTTTATCAGCACACTCCTACCACTGCCACAAATGCAGCAGGTGAATTCTGTTTTCCAGTGATTGCCCAAACTTCCACTTATTGCACAAAAAAACCCCTGACGTGGATTTTACAGTATTTAACGAGGTGATCTCACTGTGCTGACGCTGCACTGATAATTTTTGTCTAAAGGAGAGACACCCAGATCTGTCTCATGAGATGTAAACAGCCTGACAGCAGTGGCACGAGCCAACAGTGTTGAAAGACTCTGCCAGAGCATCAGTAAAATCGTTCATTAATCCACCTGGACAGGTAAATTGCACCAGTGAATGATGTGGTCTGTGCCCAAAGAAAAGTACCCCAGAACCAATTCTGATGTGAACAATCCCAAATATTTAATTAGAGCTAAAATCCAGAAAAGTGAGAGAAGAGGAAGACTGAGGATTTCTACAGCCTGTGGAACAAGGGCTGTGGTTTCACAGCTTTCTGTATTTTAGAGGTGCAAAAGCCTTTTCTGTTGGTTTTTGCATCCCATTATGAAACAGGAGGAAACAGCAGGAAAACTCCACCCTGACACCCCTCTAATCTGTTCCCATACAGGGCTCTTCCTGCCCTTGTTGAGATCAACACCACATCCACCCTCCTGAACCATCAGCCATGGAATGTTTATGTGCTTGTAGCAATCAGTGTACCCTTTTAGCTCATGGCAGGCTGGGTACCCACCTGAAGAGCTGGGACACCAGAGCAGCAGGTGAGGGGCTGCTTTAGACACTGTTGTGCTGTGCTGTAGATCACCACATTTAAGGGCAGCACTCTCCATCTGATGCTTCTCCCCAACAAATTCATTAACAGAGCTCTCTGAAACACAATCCTCATGTGCCACCACATGTAAGGTGCTTTTTTCCTCCTGCTTTTCCCTCGAGAGCTGGTGCTTCTGTCTGCAGGGGACTCACCACACGTTTCATGTTCAAGGAGTGAGGGAGAAAACAAAAACGAGCCAGAAAGATGTGAAAGAATTGAGCAAAGTGGTCAAAGAATCAGCACAACAGCAATGAGAAACGAGATGAGCAGATCCCAGGGGACAGCAATCAATAGCACCAAAGAAAGGCAATGGAGCAAGAGACTCAGTATTTGAAAGGATACTCATCTTCTAACATCCCCAAAGCCTCGAATTCAAACAGACTATTCCCTTTCTATCTCACAGCAGCACAGGTGCAGTCTTTATATACAAAGGGAGAACTTGCTGCAGCCTGATGAAAATGAGGAACACATATCCTCTGTGTATTATCCCCTTGAGAAGCAGAGGAAATGCTCCTTGGTGATTTGAACACGTATGTTCTCCATTAAGCAACTGGGTTTAAAGAGAAGAAGAACACAACAGTGCTTACAAGAGTTACTGTACCAGGAGAAAACCTCTTAACCATTTCCTAAAAGCACTGCAGTCCCACGGACTCACAGAATCAACCAGGTTGGAAAAGAGACCTCTCAGATCATCGAGTCCAACCACGCAAAGCAGCTGGAACAAACCCTGGCTGAAGGAAGTTCACCTGCACCAGTGTCATCCTATCAAGCAACCATCTCCAAAGTCCAGGGAGAGCTGGCACAGCTCCACTGCCTCCTGCCAACCCTTCCAATGGTGTTAACAGGCTGAAGGAGAGGGGCACCAGACACCAAGTGGGAATTACAGCAGAGCGCTATTTCATTAGCATTTCACACTATTTGTGCCTCAGAAGCTTAGCCTGAATCCCACCAGAGCCTCAGAGGATGCTTTCATTCCCTAATAAAGAAGAAAATAGCATCGGATTAGTTGAACAGTATCTCATTTCCCAGCGTAAATTAAGTGAATTAGATGGAAGAGTCTGTGCTCTAATTGTAAAGCTTATTACAAGAACTCACAGAGATTAGAACTGAATGCTTCTCTTTGAGCAATCATTTGTACTGTAACACAGTTAAAAAAAGGTGACTATAGACTCTCCCAAGGCTCAGCACCGATGTGTAGGAATCTCCAGTGTTGCAGCAAAACACATTCCTAAGCCTTGTTGCATCCAGAGTGCCAGAAGGCAACCTCTCCCACGTGGATGGGAGCACTACCCTCCACAGTGCTCAGGCAGGCTCTGTAGGTAATCTCCAAGAATGGCAAACTCCCCAGGGCTGGAATCATGGACAATTAACTCACAGTTTTAAAGTGCATGTAATTTTCTGAGGTTTTCAACTGCAAAACAGCTACGAGAAACGCATCAAAAAAAAGAGCAGAACATGCTTCCTGTTGCCTATGGAATGTCAGAAAGAGACCTTTCATGGACTACAAGAGGCCCAACACAAGGACTTTTGTGCATCCACGAGCTGATTAAAAACAACCTGACTTTTACTTTGTAGGTTTTGTATGTTCTAATCTGTACTAATTATCTCAGGTTCCCCTTTGTAGTCAAAGGAGAGGAATGGGCTCATCCTAAGGTACATTTCTAAGATAAAATTAATCCCTCCATCTTTGGACTGCTATTAAAATGTGAGATGCATTTAACCTCCTCTGCTCTTATGTTCTCAGCACATGGCCTTCAGTGTGAAATTCAGTCAGGTACTGCATCAGTCAGTCTATTAAAGGGGAAGCCAAGAAATAATACTGAGCACCTGCAAACCCCTCTGAATGTCCTCACCCAGGGCAGCAGAACTTGGGTACTGCAATCTAAAAGCACCACATGAAGATAAATGGTGATTCTTTTCTCTGGAAAAGATTGAGCACAACTCCCTTTCCTTTTATATATTCAGCCAGAGCGTGCACTGGTGACAGTGATGCTCTTTGACTTAATAATTCAGTACTTAAAGTGCTTGCCAAAGAAAGAATTTCATTCTCTTACTAAGACTGTTCTGAGGCTGGAGCCTCTTGGTCCCTTCAGTTGAGATTGTGCCATACACAGAAAAAAAGGTTCAGGTTTCACATGACCAAAACACCAGTAAAAATAAAAAGACCATGACTTTCTCTATCCAGCATCTGACTGCTCCATTTTGATCCACCAGGATCGTGTCCAATGTGCTTGAACCAAGTCCTGTTCTCCAAACTCAGCCTTGATACATGTTCCTCCAGAGACAATTAGTAATTTTTAATTTTTGCCACTTCCCTCATTTCTGGGATTTGACAGGCACATCAGGTATGTGTGGAGTATAACATTTTATATTAACCTTGAAATGACCTATGAAGAAGAACAAGTTTGTGTTTAACATAAGAACATATCTGAATGCAGTATGAGAACTAAGAGCTAAGGGATATGAAAATACAGGAGCTTTCAAGAACCTCTGGTCAAAACAGTGATTTCTCCACTAGAAATTACTGCAACTTCACATTCACCAACTGTCTTTCAAGTTGCAGGTTACTTCTGAACCTGTGTCCAAGTCCTCTTCCTCCCAGGTGAGAAATCCCAGGGTTAGTATAATCTTTTCCTATTTCCAATCCACACTTCTTCCTTTAGCAGCCAGTTCTCTCCCACTACAATATGACAAATCAGTCTATGAGTTGCTCTAAGGTTGCTCTTCCTTATTGCTCCACCATATGTGTACAAAGACATGGAAAACTTCATCCACACCCCACCAACACGAAGGGCGTCTTCCCCCAGGCAGTACCAAAGGGCAGTTTTAGCTCTCTCTCTCTCATGTTTCTGACTCCATGGACTATGTGAGCTCATACATCACGTGTTATTAAATCTGTTTCAGCTTTCTGCATGAACAAGCTGCTGATGTCCCACAGGGACATTTTTTCTAAAAAGGGAAAAAAAAAAAAAAAAAAAGGAAAAGGAAAAGTAGAAAGGCAGGGAATAAACACATAAACCATGAAACATGTAATTTCAGGTCAACTCAAGTTCAAGCAGCTTCCTCAGTTGCTATGCTACCAGTGGCGGTGGTGGGAAAGGACGGAGGCAAAAGGATTTTACAGCTTCATCTCTAGTGGCTATTTAGCAACTTCTGCTCTCTGGCACATCTCTGTGTGCAGGATGAAGGATTGCTGGTCTCTAAGCTGCTGAAATGGCAAGTGACTGGAGGTATTGACTACTAGGAGGCAGCACGGAATGGTTTGTCTGGATTGATTAAGTGCCTTAATCCATAGCAACCTGCTAGGATTGCAGGAAAAGCCTGAGGCAGGATTCTTCATTTCATTTAAAGGAAAAGTGGGGAAGCAAACATCCTCACTGCCCTTTCCCTCCCTGGCCAGCACCTGGGGACGTGCAGAACAGATGAGGAGCAGTGAGGAGAACTGAGGAACAGCCAGGCTGGAGTTTAAACTTGAGAGAGCAACCACGGCTGTGATTTCCAGACTCAACCATGTGCAATCCCACTGACACTGATCCCTCAAACATCTGTACCCCAGAGCTTAAAGAGGGAGGACACCGGTGTGTGCACGTGCAGGGCCCTTCAAGGAACTGCCCAGAGCTCATCCTCATAATATTCTGGTGAAGGAAGTCTGAGTATGTTGTTTTATAGTTGGAAGTAATGATTAATGGATGGCTGTGGGGCCAGAGACTGAATGCAGACTTGTGTTCCAGCCTACAGACTTTATGACCTCCTACAAAGAAGTGTATGCCAGGCTTGACATACAAATGTAGGGTTTTTCAGTCCATAAAAAGAAAAATGTTCTCGTTTCATCATTTATTTCCTCGTGACAGATCAGTAAAAAACACTGATCACAGCTGACCATGAGGAGGCAAGTCAGATCCGACTTTAAAAGGAGCTGATGCTGTAATAGTGGATTGCAAATGGGCCAGTGGGGATCTTGGGGAGCCTCCACGTGGAGACAACCCCCGAGGAACCTTCAACCAATGTTCCTTTATCACCTGAGGGAGCATCTGTTAAACTATCTGGGCAACCAAGTCTCAGAGTGGGTGGTCACCTGAGAGCAGGTTTGCTTGACAGTAATCTGAGCAAGAATCTGATCTCAGCATTCACATGAAACTTGGATGAAGCTGAAATGGCTGATTCCCAAAGGAACTTTGTGGAATGCTCATTTTGGGAAGTCATTCCTTCTGTCTTCACTGACTGAAATTACAGACTTCATTCAAATCTCAAAGTTTTCTCCCTTTTCTTCTTTCCCTGGGGTAAGCACAGATGTACACCCTGGGAAACCTGAAGAAACTACTTGAATAACTGGGTATCAATGATATTTAAATATTGCTCATGCAGATTCCAGAACATGCACAGTAATAACACCTGCAGCAATTGTCCTATGGTTTTACACCTGAAGTAGCACATTTCATCCCAGAAATCCAACACAAGGATTAATCATCCTTCCACTTCTATTAACTACAAAGTGTGAGAAAGAGCCAAGTTGCTGCCAATAACTGTTCTGCTGCCACTAAGGCCATGCTGCTTATACGGCTGTATGAGCAACTTAATAATTTATCACAAAATCTGTATGGGGATTCTTTGCTTGGGGTGGCAAATTAAAAAAATCAATGTCCAGCAAGCTCAGCACCAGGAAGAACAAGTTCCATGGCAGTTTCCAGAACACAAAGGGATCTCTTCCACCTCTAAGTCATAAGCCAGTCTCTCCATCTAATGTAAAATATGCACAATAGAAGAAGGTCTGCCTGACACACAGAGATGTAACCCCAAAATTCAGTGTTTGCATTAATACTACTGTATTTTGATTATTTTTTCCTGAGAAAAGGAACAACCTTCCTACTTCTGAATGTCCTTGCAAGAATATGTGACAACCAACCTTATTAACCTTAAAGACTTGAAGGCCATCAGAGATCCAGGATATTATAGTTTTGACCCCCTTTCATAAGTCTCCCAATATTCCCAAGGATGCCTGCAGTTAGTTACGGAATCCTTTCTGTTACATCCTTACTCACTGCTGTGTTGTCCCTGAGACAGTTAAAAAAACCCAAGATCTACTACCAGATAAATCTTGGAATTTATCCAGGCTTTGCAAGAGCTGCACCATGGCTTATGGAGTTTAGGTTACAGGGCTGAAGGGATTTTTTAATGGGTCCTGTATCTGAAAACCAGTGTTAATTCAGCTTGGGCCCTGCACAGGCAGGATCTACCTGCATTGGGGGTTATGTTGATTTCCCATCACACCAAATTTTACGCATACCCACCAAGATCTCAAAGTCAGCTTCCTTGAAAGAAAAACCCTGTTCTAAAATATATGCTCGAGTGGTAGAAATGGTAGGTTGAAAGGTTCTATAAGGGAGGTGGAAGACAGGTATTTCCTGTTCTACAAATTTCCTAAAACACAACCTGCAGATGTCCAGGCAATGCCTGTACATGTGACCAAGCAGACTGCTGGTAGTTTCCTCACTGAAGCAAACGTTTCTGTCCAGAGTTTTCTGCTCATAGCATATTATCATCCCCCCCCAATCAATGCAAATTGAACCCGGGCTTTCCTGAGAAGGTGCAGATTCAATTTGGATTTACTGATTTAATCAGCTGAGAGTTCCTTGCGGAGTCTGCTCCCCTACAGGCACACATTGACTAAGCTCCTGAGATTCTGCATGTGCTGCAAAAGCTAAAAACAGGGGGTGGGAAAGGATGGTAAATCTACCAGGACATGAGGGAAGCTTTGTTTTTTTTTAACATCCTTAATAACAGCACAAAGCTCATACCGATGGATCCTTTCAGGATGATGCACACTGGCACCCAGGCTTTGATCTGCCACTTTCTAATCCCGGTATTCCCTAAGTACAGCTCCCAGCAGGTCAAGGACCATCAAGAAACAGCAACACACTCAAGTTTTCTGGTTGAAACAAGAACACCAAGGCTACCTGAGCACGAGGCCAGACCTGAGGAAGAGCTTCACTGCAGCAGAGTGGGACTGGAGGTCAGAGAAGCGGATTCCAGGCATTTGTATCTGTCCATACCTGCAGCATTTGTACTGCTGCGATGTCTCCAGCATCAGGGTGATGAGCACTCGAGAAAGAGCCTCTAACACCAGACAGTTCGTACTCAGCACACGTGGACAGCCAGAACTGCAGTGATGAGTGTCAGCCGGCAAGACAGGCTGCAGTCTTTGTGCATTATCAGCCCGTTACCAAGTGCTTTGTAGTCATAATAACAAAACTGAGAGACGCCAATTACCATAATAGTGAGCACATAATCAGCAGCAGCCTGAACAACTTGTCATCCCGCAAAACTGAAGAATCAGCAGCTGAAATTCAAAGTGACCAGCACAGGAGTTGGCACAAAAAGTTTTCTTCCTACATCAGAGCTTCAAATCACGATTTGGAAAAATTATTTTTCTCCTTTGTGAGGGATGTTTATTGCTTGATACAAGGACTGTATTTCTTCACTCAGTAGAGAAGTTATGATGTTTAATTCCATTATTCTGGGATTTGAAGCGCTGATGGATAAACAAGACCAGCAAGGAGGTGCCACAGAGTTTGGAAATCTGAGTTTTGAACTCTAAGGCTGCATCTTTCATGTTGAACCGAAATATCAAAGGTTGATTATGCATTTGCTACGTACACAAAATGGAGTTGGAACACATAAGGGCTTTTCATCCCATTATTTTGTACATGTGGAATTCCTGCTGACGCAGATCAAAGCAAAATTTTAAGCAGAGGAGTCCCTGTCTAATAAAACAGCTGTCACATAAATCATCAGGAATGTCTGTTAGTGATTTAATCGCTACATAATTATCAAACTGGGGTCAAAACTCCACGCTGTCAGTAATCCCTGTCAGGTACCTGACAATTCCTGCACATCTCAACTTGAAACAGGATTGCAGAGTTTCACTGGAACAAAGCAACTGCAGGAAGAAACAGCAACACAAACCTCTAGAACAGTCTTGTTCAACTGTTTGGAAGGACCTGACCCGAGTAAGCACAGCAAAGAATTCAGCTCTTCCAGTCCTCTTCCATTTCTTTCCTGTCTTTACAAGCAGAAACCTACACTGTCCAAATAAAGTCTCCTGATGAGGTCTTTCTTCAGAGTCACAGAAAAACCATTTATTGTTCAAACTTGTAAATTTACATTGCCTTGGAGACCAAATACAAAACACTGGAAGTGAACTGTTGGACACAATCACCTAGAGAAAAAGTATTATAGGTCAAATCCCACCCAAAATACTCGCACCAGGGAAATCTATTTCTTGGTAAGGCTATTTAACCCAAACTGTTTCGCTCCAAAGCAAATTCTTGTTGCTCGACTCAGAGTTCCCCTTTCCAAGATATCCTTAAAAACAGCAGAACATCTCCTGAGTTGAGAGTAGGTAGGTACAGTTTGTGGTGCTGCGCCTGGCTTTGGTGAATAGCTTTGTTAACCATTCATCAGCTTAGCTCCTTGTAGATTTGCTTAATTATTTAAGAAATACAAAGTTTATTTGGTTCTGGGCCCAATTCTCATCTAGTTTATGCTGGTGCAAGTCCAAAATAAATGGAGGTACCACTGTGATGCAAATAAGCCGAGTTTCTGCTCTTTTGTTCCTCAGTAATCTGAAATGAAGATTCCTTATCCTTCCCAGGCAAGCTGAGAGGAACCAGCACCAGAGGGAACTATTTTCCAGCAGAATCAGCACCGTGCCTGCTCTGAACCCATTCGTTGCTTAGTAGGACCCTGGCACAGCTCCACAGTCCAACGAACACAATTAAAAATGACTTGATGAATTTGGTCCATTGAACAGGTGGCTGTAACCAGTCTGGAGGGAAGGACACTCTATGCCAGCTTGAAATACTTGATGTTTTCTAGAACTGTTTAAACAACAATAGGTTCTCTGGACCTGAGCACCAGATGCATTTCAAGCACCCCAACCGATGGTTGCCAAAAACTCTGCAAATACCAGGAGCAAAAAGCGGGAGCGAGGGAAAAAGTACCTTCCATGGCACAAATACTTAATTAGGTCCTGGGGTACTGGGAAATGGGGGATGAGGAAGGAGGTAGTCAGGAAAGGACACTGCTCAGTGAATGCAGTTGTTGCAGAGTGAGCCTGCCTCCCAGGGTCTGGCTGGGATCCCTAACAAATCCAGGGAAGGGCAGAGCCAGCAGCTCACAGTCAAAACAGCCAGTGCCAACCAGATAAAAAGTGACTGGAGACAAAAAGAAAAATTGTCGGGGAGCTTGTCAGGCTGACAGGCACACGCTGATGATACCCAGAGCTGCCTCTCTGGGGGCACAGAGGTACAATAATAGGGTTTTAAATAGAGTTGTCTGACGGTGGTTTGTGATAAGATTACACAAACCCCCGATTTTGAGAAGTGTGCAATAATTTCATGAAAGGAAAGAGCTGAGCTAAACCCACCCGGACCTTCTGAGCAGCTACAGTTGTTTCATGCACAGGTATTCTACTCCCTAAGCAAAACACTGCAGGATTTCATTTCCAGCAGCGTTAAAGTGATGGAATAACCAGAAAAGGGCACACTGGGAGTAATGGAACAGATACAGAACCAGCCCCAAAGCTGCAACAAAACCCTCTGAAATCTGAAACTTTATTGCCAGCGTTCCTGATTATTAAATGGGAGACAAGGAAAACCACGGAAACAAATCTGCTGCTTTCATCTCACAAAACCTATTTCAAAAGTTCTCCAGGAGAAGGCACCGGCTCTTGAATACTTTATATTATATGTACACCTTCAACTCTGCTGCTGATCTTGACAGCTGCACTTTAATTTGTGTAACTCTTATTGGAATTTGAGTAAAATATGGAATACAGAGAATCTGCAAAGCGATTTAGAGCCATTACATCCACATCTGCCACCAGCTGCCAGTTTGAATGAGATCTGCACACAACTGGCAGGCACTCACTTCATTGGTAATAAAACCCACGGCTGTGCTTCCTTGGGATCTACCAATATTCACTGTATAAAAGCAAGCTGCCCTGAAACATGGACAGGAAAACTGAGATGAATTCACACAGAATCTACAAGCTTCAGTGCAAAGAAAACAGTGGTCCACTTATCCTGATATTACTGTAAATGCCTCAGCTTTATCTGAGAATGTAAATCACCTCTCCGTATGAATTCAAAAACTTCTCAATGATACAAAGGCAAGTTAGAAGTTAGAATTAGGAGGATGTATGTTACAGGGAATAACAAGTGATTCACATACACTTTTTGCCTTTTATAGTGTTCTTGGGAGCTTGTTTGGAATTTACTGAGCATGGAAATGCCAAATGAATTTCAAGTACTGCCTTAGCTGCCAATCCATTACACCATCCCTTGCAATTTTAACTTGCAGCTCCTGACTGCCTGTGGCACCAGCTTTGGATTCCAGTCCTTACATTTAGAAGGTCTTGTTATCCTGTGGAAAGCACTGTATTAACATTTCATCCCACCTCCCAAATAAGGGGGGCTCACAGTGGAACATTTCCCAAGGTTTTATAACGGAAACACGAACACACTGGAGGCTACAAATGAGCTCTGTTCCACAGCAATGGGTTTCAATATCAAAATGACTTTTACAGACAGTTATTAAGTTTAATCATGAGTTTAAAGTCCTTCTTTATGAGACATTATCACAGCAGGCAGGAGCAGACAAAAAAAGAGGACACTGCTGCCTCTTCCATCTTATTCATTGGTAAAGCCTCACATTCCAGGGGGTGAACAGGAACAACTGGCAGGTCAGCAGGCAATGTTCCCTGACACCCCTGCTGCAGGGGGAAGCACTTCTGCTGCTGGGAAATCCAGCACAATGCATCTGTAAGAGCTGCAGGAATAGCTGGACACTCCAGTAGTTCCTGGTCCTGAGAGGCAGGAACAATAATGCAGTAGGATCATAACCCCAGGTGTCAGGGAAGAAGATTTTGGCCCGTTTAAGGTTCTGCCTGGAAGAATCCCATGGTTCCTGGAGACAAGAGTGGTCCAGGACATCTGGCTGATTTCCAATGAGCGCCTTGTCAAAGCTCAACATGAACTGGCAAGCTGCTCGTGCAGTGATTGCCACGGAAAACTGAGAACTAGTGGAACCAGCCCCAGGGTTGTGCAGAGCACAGCCAGCTCGCAATGACACACACAGCTCAAAAGTTCAAGGAGATGAACACACCCAGCAGCCTGAACCATCTCAGGACTGGGGAAAACACTGCACCTAGTGAAGCCAGAGAGGAGTCAAAGCAGGTCCAGTGAGTTGCTGGCAGTTCCACAAGCAGACTGACAATTCTGTGCTTGCAGAATACTTCTCTTCATCAGAAAGCCAGTATTTCCCTAATGGTTTTGTGTGCATGTTCCTCACAGTTACTGCCATAATTTACACTTTTATGTTTAAGCCTGTTTTCACTGCAGGCATAAACAAGGTTTTGATTTTTAAAGGTCTGGACTTTTAAGGATGGGCCTGTAACACATGCCAAAAGGAACTCACAAAAACTAAGAGCAGGTCTCCAGCTTCTTGAAAATAGATTAAAAAAAAAAAAAAAAAAGATAAAACCCAACCAAACACACCAATTTCTCTACATTAGTCAACACACAAGGAAGCAAAAATATTCTGAATAATTACAATTAGATCGTGGTATGGTTTGTCCTCCCAACATAAGGGATGCAAAGGCTTTCACTGAGCTTTAATTGTGTGAAGGCAGCAGGCAAAGTAACAGATCATGGAGAAAGCAGCACACACAGGGCTCCCACGGCACAGTCCCACAGGTATCCCAAGCTGTGCCTGTGCTGTGTGGCCAGACTAAAATCCACAAGTCGATATCCACAATTAGCTAACTTGACCCACACGGCCTTTTCAAGTATCTTTTAAGTGCCTTTTACTTGAATTATGTGTTACAAACCCCTTCATTTCTTTGATTCATTAAGTTCAATGCCTCCTTCACACGCTCAGTAACAGCAGTATCTGCCTCTTCAATCAGCACAATCCCTCAAGAGACCCAAGGTAACCACACGAAAGGAGCACAGGCACATGAAAGTGGAGATTTAAAAAATTTCATCTGATACAATTAATTACTCAGCTGGCCTAATTTACCTCTGAATTGCACCCAGTTCTTGTCCTCAAAAATCACAGCAGAGATTTATATTCTAAAGCCTGTGAATCAACGTTTTCTAATCAAAAGACACAGTGCTGGAATTCTAGACATCTTTTACCTTCTCAGGACAATGAGCTACTGCAGCTGAGCTAAGGTAGAGAAGGAAGGAAAAGAAAGAGAGAAAGAGTAAAAGAAAGAGAGAGAAAAAAAGAGAGGAAAAGAAAAAAGGAAAGAGGGAAAGGAGGA
>NW_020955317.1:575820-618686 GCF_003031625.1 Empidonax traillii
AAGGGGGGGAGAAAAAGTCCCAATGTGATGTCAGCTTAAGTAAAATTATTCATTCTTCGTGGCTCAGTTAAAGTGCCTTGATGCACTCAACACTCAGTCGTGTTCACAGACAAGATTTCCCAATGAAAAGTAATTTATGTGGACAATAATAGCATATGCATCTCACAAGCAGTTGTGAAATAAATCTAAAGGCGTCATATTCTTACATGTAAACAAGAAAAAATGCTTAGTACCTGCACAGGATGAGAAGGCAATTTGCAGTTGTGGGATTCTTGTGTTCCTTGTTAAAAAACACCTTTCAGAATGTCACTGCAACTTAATTCAGTAGGATTAACTACAGCCCAGGGTAAATGCAATGGCTCAGAGTAGCACCTGGCTCTCCTATACAGAGCCAATTTCATGCCAAACTTAACAAGTCCCCTCTAGAAGACTGAGAATCTCCATGAACGATGTACAAGCAGAACAGCTGAACACAGTCATATTCATCCCAATATGCCACAGGTGTAGTTTGACAGATAAAAAGCACTAAAGAACTGCAGCACAGTTCACACTGGGAAAAAGATCTTCTCATTACCTCTATCCCAAGATTATCTGCATTATAGGATTTACAGGATGCACTGCTATTGCTTCATTTGTTGGAAACAGCAGCGGAAAATGTGATCACGGATCATTTCTGATTGTTGCAATGACAGGCCACTCGTGGAACAGGTAAGAATTGCAAACTGAATATGCAACACACCTAAAATCCCTTCTATTCACACCACCAGGGCTGGGTGATATACTGCAACGCCTAAAAACTCACTGCCAGTGGTAAATTCTGGGACGTGTTTTAGCCCAAAGAGACACAACAGGTAAGATCTATGTTCTGCCACTCCTCCTCACCTGGCCTGGATAGTTTCTCATTAATCCACGTCAGTGTGTACAATTTACAGTGAAACAGATCCAGCCTTGCTAAATCGCTCATCCCACCTCTATTCAGATGTTTTTCTCATCCCATAACCAGCCACACACCCAGCATATATTCTGCTAAACGTGTTCACCACATGAGAGACCTCCCAAGAGCTGGTACAAACCTGGAGTGCATCCACAAAGAACCAAACAGGCCACCACAAGATCATGGCTTCTTCCTCTCTTTCCATGGCATGGGGGTTGGAACAAAATCACCTTTAAGGTGCCTTTCAACCCAAACCATTCTGTGATCCTACACGTGGCATTAAGGACTGGCAGGAACACTCCAGGATTCGTGCCTGGAATGTGCAGTTTTCAGAGTTTAGCATCCCTTATGCACAATGTGATGGCTGAAAGGGCTGCTTGTTTTATTTCCTTTGATAAGATACCCAGGTACCCAGCAGATGGACCTGTGGGGAGCAGGGGCAGCATGGATTTGATACAGCAGCAAGAGTTCCTCTCCAGCATTTAACAGTGCAACAGGTCCTGCTGCTGAAGACTTTACATAAAGACAGGTCTTTTTCATAAGCATCTTCACAGGCACTGGCCTGAAGGATCAAGGTCTTTGGCCTTTAAGGTGTGTTGCAGAACCTGGCAGAATTTGCAGTAAATGGGCAGCTGATGAAAATTTACTCCATGGCAACAATGAGAGGGAAAAAGTATTAGAAAGGCTTATGTTTTAGACAACCTCCTACACTTAAGAGTAGCTCCCAAATGCATTTCCACAGTCTGTGCATTTTAAAATATCAGCCCCATTAACTCCTGTTGAAAACACACAAAAAAGCCAGACAGTAGAAGGGAAACTTCTACTGTTTAGAGGTATAAAGGGGAAAACAACGCTTTGAAGGAATTTCTCAAAGTAAAGAAAACAGGACTTGTAATGAGCCAAACTGAATCTGCTCTGAAGAGCAGAGATGAGGAAAAATATAATTTCCCATGATCTGTTATCTCCCTTAAAAGCCCCCTTAGAATGAAGGTAGAGTGGCCTGTATCTGAATTTTACTCCACCTGGTCAAGAAACAAGATACAGGAAGGAAGTAAAAAATAATTAAAGGAGAAAACCACTTCACCTAAAGCTGTAATTTAAGTGAAAACTTACAGTAAATCACAGGTCTTATGTCTAGCATTGCATCCTGTCTCACCAGTGAGGTGCCACAAACTATTTGTCCCCCACATCCCTGCATGGACCCAAGAACAGAGAAGCAGATAATTTCTACATTAAGAGCTTGTCTTTCCATGAAACGTGAACACTGAGAGCATCTTAATTTTCAGAGGCAGCAGAGTCTGAAATTTTGCAAAATAGACTCAGGAAGGTCCTAAGAGGCAGATAATTAAAAAAGCAATACTACCTGTGGGAAGCAGCACAAGGCAGGGCATGAATCAAAATCAGAGTTAGAAGCCTCTCCGTGTCAGCTGGAATATATCTACTTTTGATGGCACATCAATTTTAAATGTTTCTGAGTCCTGAACTCTGTCATGAGAACAGGAAGGGACAGCAAGAGATGAGAATCAATTCCAGAATACCTGAGGTAAAGAACAAGCTGATTCAACTTTGGGAGAAGGAACTTATTGCTGAACGCGCATCGCAAAAGAGAAAATGCTGTTCCTTCTTATCCTGCCCTCAGCTCCCTGCCAGTCAGCAAGTCACACCCCAGGGACTGCCAGCAAAGGGGAACTGCACAGGGAATCACTCTCTTCACTGCTCAGGCTCTGTGGTTCTGGTTTCTCTGTGGTTTTATCCTCTCTCTGTCTCGTGGAAAAACCAGAAAAATCAGTTTCCTGGAGTGTTTGCTAAGGAAAACATGAAGTAAAACTTGATAGTACTGAATATACTGTGTATTTGAGTCTGCCATCCTTTCCACCAGCACCAGGCACTCAGTATGAATTCCCAGTTATCGTGGATCAGCAGTGTATCCAGTGTGGTATCCTGCCCAGTACAGACCAGTTGTTGGCTCTCCTAAAGGCCTAAGCACACACCTCTTATTTAAATTACACTTCTATAGAAAAAAAGAGGGAAACTTCTCTGAAGTTTCTTTTCTGAGGTTTTCTCTGAAGACCTTGCACCTCTGCACAGGAGGAACTCGAGTCTCTTATAAACACCCACAGAGACACCAGAATGGCTGATGTGAGCAGAGTATCTCACTCCCCACTGCCAGCCTGTCCACGTTACAAACACCTCTTTTTATAACCATTACAGTGATACTGTGCACCAGCAATTCCCACTGATGAATTAAATTACAGGAGAGAAACTTGTAACTTGGGTAAATTTTACATCTTATCTATCCTTTACTTCCTCTTGCTCCCAAACCCTTCTCAAATCAACCTGAGAGGGGACAGATGGGGAAAAAAAAAAGATTCTTTTCAAGGAAAACAGTGGCTAAGGAAAGGGATTCCAAGTGAAAAAAGCACCCATCAAAACACTCTTCTTTCCTCTGCATCTCTTCAAAGTCTTGCAAACGCCAGTGAAAATGATGGGGTGTCTGTTGTTTTGACAGAAGCAAGAACATCATTAAGGTAAGAGCTGTCAGCAGGTATTTTATTTTCTCCCTGAGGAATAAGGCTACTGTTTAGGCATTACTTTTTTTTTTACTAATCTTTTTTTTCTTTTATTTCCATTCTGTAACGCAATCCTGAAAGATGGCATCCTTTATTTGCCTGTGAACTGGATAGATTAGAGAGTAATAGTGACAGCTTGTGAATACAACCACACATGATTCAAAGTCATTGGCCAGCAGAGATGCACTAATTGCTCTGCCACTGGGATAAGAGACAGGAATAACTATTCCACATCCAGGTGCATTCTGTATTAGCACAGTCAGGAGGCAATGCTGAGGTAAAATTATGTAACAGCAAGACAGTACCCAACATTTCATTATTGCATGCATATTAAATAATGGCATATATAGCTTTAATTAAAAAAAAAAAGAAAGGTGGTTGTCTGTACATATATATAAACTCATTAGAGTTAGTATAAATTAATATTAAATATTAAATTCCCAGCAAAGCCCTTGGGAACTCAGGACCACCCACAAATGAGTTCGACCGATTTACAAGGGGGAGGAGGCTCAAGGAAAACAGATTTTAGGAGACAACTGGCAACAAGAAACAAAAGAAGGAATGAGATCAGGGAGCTGAATCACATGAACTGCAGAGAGAACAATGCAGAACATTTGGCCAAGGCTTTGGGAGATCCAAGAGGTTCTGCTCAGGGGAATGACGCCTGGAGATGCACCACGGGCATGGAAGGTCAGTCCACAGTGCTGACCACTGCTACTGGCAGGCTCCAACTGGGAGAACTGGAGTCCAAATACAGCAACTACAGCACCTGAGAGGAACTGCAGCTCTTGAGAGACACACAGAATACTGGAGGTTCACTCAGAGGAAGCTCCTGGAAGGTACTCAGAAACTCAGTGATGCCTATTTAATCCATTAGACAGAATAAGAACCAAAACCCTTTCCCAAAGGAGTGTGACATGTCAGGCTGGCACAGAAGATTAGAGAGGTCAAGCAGCACACACTCCTCAGGAGACCCTTATCAATAACAGGAAGGGTTGAAAGTGAGACTGGAATTACAGGATATTTTATCAGGAATAATACAGTAGATGTTTATGCTCTGTACTAATTTGTTTAATGGTTCTTACTCAGAAATCCTTATTTAGTTATTAAAGAGACAAGTGCCGTGCAAGTATTGTTAGCAAAAGCATTTTCTACAGAGGAACAGCAGGCCTATGAGAATGAGTCAGATATTTATGTTCCCTTGTAAAAATAAAATTAGCAAGCTCTTGAGAGGAACACACTGTTTCCAGAGACATAAAAGCATTCCTGATTCTATCTGCAGTTTTCAACCCCTGAAGAAGTTTTACTTGTTCTAGTCATTTTTACCCAGTTTTTGCTCCATTCTGGTGGCACATCATAGAGATGAACGCTGAGTAAAGTCATTATGGAATCATGGAATATTCTGATTTGGAGGGAACCACAAGGATCAAGTCCAACCCCTGGCCCTGCACAGACACCCCAACAATCCCACCCTGTGTCTGAGAGTGTTGTCCAAACACTCCTGGAGCTCTGGCAGCCTTGGGGCCATGCCCACCGCCCTGGGGAAAAAGCAAGACCTTCACGAATCAAAGTTCACAGCAGAGAAGGGAGTGAACAGATGCAAAAGTGTGCAGGATCCACAGAAAATCTGTTTGGACAAATCAGCTCGTTTATCATAGGGGGCACAGCAGGTTTGGAGCAATTTCCACACTTAGGTGCTCAGAAATGCGAGGTCCTGCATCTTCCAAACTCCACGTCATGCTCTCAAAATCTGCCAGCCATGGATTTTCTCTCAGCATCACACATGGATTTGGTGAAGGCTCTTCATGAAAAAAAAAAAAAACAACCAAACATCTGGTTCAAATGCAATCAAATTAACGAAAAGTTAAACAAAAATTCTAAAAGTACCCATTCCTAGCTACTAAAAAATCTGCCCATGCTTTTCAGCTTTTGCAAGGCCATTCCCAGCCCAAAATTTCCTATTTGAAACAGATGGCAGAGGTGTTCACTGGAGGTTCTTCTCCACCAAAAATCCACAAAGAAAAAGCTGCTTCCAAGAAGTTTCTTTTCAACCATTCACAGCAAAGCATCTTGCACCAAAATAAACCTCGTTACAAAGTTCCAGTTGACCATATCAAGAACGAACTGCCTTTAACCTGTCTAAAATCAGCACTCCCTGAGGCTGTCTTTAAAGAACATTAAAGGCTTTTGTTGACTAATTACATTAGAAACGCTTCTTTAAAACTGATAAGTAAAATACTAATTGGCTCTAACTGATGTGAACTTCTGATATCCCAGGTCATCCTGTCCTTCACTTGGGAGGACTGGAGAATTCCAAGTTCTTCTCAGCCCAGCAGCTTTAGCCTGTGGCTTGATGATACAGCCACTCCAACAAGCAGCAATATTCATCTAGAAAACATCTCCTTTAGGTCTCCCACTCCAGAGAAACTGTGTGATTCAAGTAAAAATATAATGGCTTAGTTTTGCATAAGTGGCAGGGGAAAGGAATTTATTCTTCCTTCATACAGTTAATAATGTGATTAAAGAAAGATACAGATTAATTCCTTCCTAAGGGTAACAAGGACTCTCAGCTCCAAGTCTCATCCTTTTATTCCAGAATGCACATTAGAAACCTGTTTCCTGGTCAGGATAGAGGAACAGGACCAAAGCAGAGGGAAGCAGGAAGAACTGAGCAAGAGAGGAGAGATAACAGAAGGAGAATAAGTAATGCAGAAAGCTCTGGTTCTGGTGGCCATGCAATAAAAAGCAGGAAGGGATGGATTTAAATGCATATATAGCCCTGCACAGAGCTAGGGATGGATGGCCAACACTCCTACAGGTGGTGGAAGTTGACCCCTGACAACTAAATTTGAGAAGCTCCAACTGATATCCATCAAGGTCTCATCCCCAAACGAGCCTCGGTGCAAATGAACCACATAAAACTAAATGAAAAAAAAAAGAATTTTCTTTCATCACAGGGGGCAGGGAGTGCCTCAGCATATTACATGTAAGCATACAGCATGCAAGCCTAAGTTTATTCAAACAAACCTGCTGCACTGGATGGACTCCTGAGATCACAGAGCAACGGGCAGAGATGTGGCCAGCACACCTGTCAGGATACAAATGCACATCCCTACAAAATTCTGGCTTCCCTTTTTTCCTGAAAGTTAATTTCAGGCAATATTTACCACAGCCCATCCTTGACAATTTTATTACTCTAAATTTGCATTTGGTAATTTTCCTGAAAATGGAACCCAGCAGTATTTTACCGAGTACTTTTCTTTTTTTTCCTCTCAGAATCATGGGTCCAAACAGGAACATAACAACACCTATAATGGAAAGCAGGCTGCAGACCCTCCCAAGCCATGTGACAACTCATTTAACATATCAGCTGCTTGAGGCATTATCGCAGGTAAGTGATCCTAATGCACTGCCACGTTTTATGCCATTAACCTTGGGGCCTCAATCACGGTGGTTTAATTAAATACCCAGGGTTCAGTTTTTCACAAAAGTTAACAACTACAGGCTTAGAGTACATTTCTGTACTCACCAGTTTGATACAGTGCAGGGCAGGATCTGTGCCTGTCCCATCGACAGCCCTGCACTGGCTGATTGAAGCTCACCCTGGCCCACAGCTACAGCCACTTCAGGAACAATCAGGAATAATAAGCACATTAAGTGATATTGAGTACAGCTGTTCTGAGCACTCCTTTCAGTGGCCACAAAGCGCCTCAGTTACTCCTGGAGGTAGCTGAGAAAAGCAGGTGCCAGAGGGAGATGCGTGCTCTGCTCGTCTGGGTATCCAGCTCTGGCACACTGGATGTCTCACACCGTCAACTAACAAGCAAATTTCTGTTTGAAAGCTACAGAGAATTGCCACCACCACCACCACCACAATTAGAGCCTTTTAGTTTGTCTCCTGTCTCCATCTATTTACAAAGGGCTAGCAAATATCCAATTTGATTCTCTACTGTGCACTCCCAGTGACTGTTTCCAGTAAGGAGCCTCAAAGCACAGGAGGTGCTGGGTGTGTGCTGCACACACTGCTGTGACACTGGAGTAGTTGTGGAGCAGTGTCTGCAATCAGAGCTGCCACCCAGGCCAGACAGGGATGCCAAGATGGAAAAAAATACAGTTAAAAACTAACAGCTATACAGATTTTTAAGTATTATGTGCCTTTTTAAAATAACCACCAGGCACTGCTACACCAGGGAAGAACTCGGTGTTCTGTTCTTTACCAGCACAGAGCTCCTATGGCCAATCCCTACCCCACACAGCCCACGTTTGGCAGGTAGAGATGACCTTTCCCCCTAAAATCAACGTCTAAGATAAGCAAAACGTGGTGGTGTCTGCAGTGGTCAATGGGACAAGAAGAAAACACAGATGTAATCAAAGCTGGGCTGCACTGCTGCTTCTGTGCTTTGTACTAACACAGTGCTGGGGTTTGCTTCGCTTTGTTACTCAAATACATTTCGTCACAAAGCACTTCTGACTCACAGTTTGATCACCAAAGTTGACTCATTTCTCCCCAAGGATATAAACACAGTATCTCACGATATCCAGCAACAAGCTGAACCTCTTTTTACCCTCAATCTGTGCTATGACTGCCTGGAACATGAGCTTGGTTAACAGACACTAATGGCAAGAGAAAGAACACGTCAGAGACTGTAACCTGTACACACCTGACACCAAAAGCCCAAGCAATTCTATTTAATGGAGAAACAAAAATTAAAAACACCCCACATTTTGTCTACAATATTCACATTACATTTTGAAATAAGCTGCTTTTCCTCTTTTGCTTTCTAGAAAATCATATAAAGCGAATGTATCAATAGTTCATTCCCTAAACAAGGGACTACAGTGTTGCATTTGTAAACAAACCTCTACTTCTTCGGAATAACCCCTGCAACTCAAGTGCTTAACTGGCCAATTATTAGTCATTTCCTCCTTTTCCTTCCACCAGAATAATCTGTCGTGTTTTCCTCCCTTCAAACTGGAGACAGGATAAATACAAGCTGCAGGAACCAGAGGGTCATTTGTCTGATCTTACTGACAAAAGTTTGATTGATGCATGGAAAATTATCACCTCACCTGCAGCGACACACGCTGCTGTGGGCAGAGTGGATGATGCTCTGGCCTGTCACTGCAAGTGCTGCCCTGGAGAGCAGCTAATGAGAAAGGGAAGGGACAGGTGCATTTAAAAATCTAACAACTGACACGAGTGGTTTTCCCTAGGACAGAAACCTCCCTTTTTCAGCCTTTCAGACAGGTAGAACAGTACATACCAATTAAGTACAGTAAATACTGGAGGCTGCTAATTTACCGTGCGCAAGCCACTTGAAATAATTTCCATCTAGAGCACCTCAATGGCTGCACAGTATAAACTTCAGAAGGTTGTCTTTTCATGTTCTCACATGATCTTTGTGCCAGGGAGTTTATTTTCCTGCAGTTCCTGACAGCAGCATTAGGAAAGCCCATACTCAGGTAAGCAGCAAAGCCACTGCTGACGTCCCTCTGCCTCCATCATTTCTTTTGTCCTGCTGACACCTCAGATAAATCTGATCCATCTCTGCCAATCAGCACTGCTGCAGCGCTTTTGGAGCCAACATCAGGAACATCCCCCACCCCAAAAAAGCCCAGCAGGAAGATGCAGGTTCCTAAGTGAGTTCAGCTGTCACTGAGGAAAAAATGACTACGGTTGGTTAGACTTTAGGGAGTTGAGAAAATCATTTGAGTTTGTTGTATCCAAATATTCTGGAGTGTTTTGCACTCTTGCAGAGGTCACAGACACTCCACATTGTACTCCTGCCCACTCCAGCTTGGACAGGGAGCACTAAATTGTATTTTCCGAGTAAATGCATCTTCTCAGTCCTTCCCCCTCCACTTGACTCTTTCCTGGCTGTGAAAATCAGGGAGGTTCTATCTTAACCACCATCAAGTAGCACCCTGAACCACAGGAAAAAAAACCATCATATTTAAATGTCAGGTTGAAGGTCCACTTATCTGAAATGCTCAAGTCAAACTTGAAAGAAAAAAAAAAAAAAGCAAACCACAGCTAAGGCTGGCAACTTGCTGAGATTAGAGCAGCAAAAATAAAACCTAAGATTGTAAAAACAGAGCCTTTGCTAAGCACCAGTAAGCTCTAGATGTAAAAAACCCAAACCAACCAAACAAAAAAAACCAACAAACCCACACAAAATCCAAACAAAAACAAACAACATCCCTCCAAAACAAAACCACAGAAACCCCCCAACAAAGCCACACAAAACCCAGACAAACAAACAAAACCCCTAGACCTTGACTGTTATAGTCAGCAAACAGCACCTAAAGTTTAAACCCAATGTTTATACATCATATAAACCCTAAGTTTTCCAAGACTAACCCAAGGCTAGACTCTGCCTATCCTACAAATCACAGTGTTGCCCTAAGCAGGGAACAACTGAACCCTTCTAAACTTACTGTGAAGCTTAATCAACATTTTCCTACCTGTCTCTGCTCCAGTCAACCCCTCACTGACCAGAACTACTGGTTTGTACTGGTGAACATTATCACACAACATTTACTGCCCCAGTCTCACCACTCAGTCAACACACACCTCCTTTTATGATGTCTGTGATAACCAGGCTCTGGTTCACTCTGCCTGGGAACCTTCCTCTCCCTGCCCACCTACAACACCCCCAAACACTGGCTGAAGCAAATATCAGGATTTGTGACAAAAAAAACCTCACACACCTCCCAAACAGCAGTATCACCACCCCTCATAGTCTGATGTACTGGATATAACAGGCAGACACTGCAGAAGTGCCCACTAACCAGTGAAGTCATATGAAAACCAGCTGAGTCTTTCTTCACCACTCAATACTTATCTATTTCCGGCTTTTATGACACAAAGAATTTCAGAATAGCCTGCAGATCACAACACCCCTTCCAGCTTCCACCTCTCCTGGGCTATCTGCTTATTTCCAGTTTAAAGCTCAGCCTTGAAACATAGTTCTTGATTTAGGTTGTTCCCTTGGAGAGACTCCACAGCATTACACCAAAAGATCAATTCTTTCTCCCTTCTCCCACCAAATGCATTCTGAGGCACTAATAAATGCTAGAAATTCCAGTATGCTGCACAGTGTGCTGTTCACCCTGAGAGCTGTAATGATGCGTGTTGGTATTTCCACAAAAAAAAGCATCCAAGGGCCTGGGACAAACTGGAGAGTATTGAAACTACCACATAATACGCCTGCAAAAAACGGGAATGGGTGGGAGAGACAACACCAAACAAAACCTGTGCCTCATTTACTCCAGAAGCATTTCATTTTCCATCATGGCCAAACACCCATCTCACCTGGTTGCTGGTGACAGACTGGTTGCCAGTGCCCACAAAACACTTTCTGTGCTTTATTCCAGTCTCAGTTAAAGCAAAGAAATATGGAGAGAAACAGAGGAGAATTCTGAAAAGCCTTTGCTACAATCCAGCTACAAACCTGGACAAGCTACCTCCTGGGAGAATTCCTGAACTCCATAGCACATGCCATGGAGCTGAGAAACAAAGGTGACAGGGACAGAGGTCAGAAACAATATCACTTCATTTATCCTTTTGCTCACAGTTTTCCTGGCCAGCTCAATGTTGATAAAACAGCCCACGATTCCTGAGATGCTCATGGACAGACAGAAAGGCTTGGGACAGAAGGTGTGCAGAAGTTCCCATATTCTGTCAAAATACCCAAAATCTATCACGCCAGGGAGCACATTTCGGTACTATGAAACAAGTTCAGCCTTCATGGTGTGCAAGAAGTGTTAAAAAATCTGTCCCAGTTATGAAATTTTTCCATGGCACAGAAATCCCTTTGCTGGGGGGGGCTCAAGGCATTTCTTTTTTTTGTTTTGTGATTGACACCAAGAGGCTTTTTGATGAAAAAAAATGATGCTAAATTGTGCCACACTTGAACTGAAAACCAACAGTTTCCATCAGGTCTCCACAAGCTTTTCCTTGAGGACACTTCCCATTAATACATAATTTGTTACTGATTTGGGTGCAGAAGTTCAGCACACAGGCCGTGCCCATCTCCTGTCACATGAAACATTCTGTGTGGAACGAGAGCTTTTCCTTGATCATGCAGTGCCTTTCCTTGTCTCTGCTGAAGAGGTTTGTGTTAGAATCGGGGAAAAAAATATTAATAAAAATCCATCTGCTTAAAAGTTCCCCCATTCCAGAGCAAGGAGGAAAACAAACCTAGCAAGCAGAAGTAGTCATTGTTGAAACAAGAGAGAATGTTTCACAAAAAGAAATGAAATTCCAGTTGGATGTATTTTCCCCAGGACTGACAGTAGTTCTTCAACAGAACAAGGCCCCTTGTAAAGGTATTTTAAGACACACAAGTTAACCAAACAAAGCCAAGATCATGGTCAATACAAGTTCACATTCAATACTTCAAGATGTAAGATTTGACTCTAAGATGCAAAGCTGGAAATATCTGACTGGAATAATGCACAGACACTACACAGTGAAGATAATTAAGTATTTAAAGAGCTTACATAAGGCTGGTGAGGTTTTCTATAATTCAAAACTCTCCATCACGATCAATCAATCTCTTTTGAAAACTGTTCTGCTTTATTCATACTGTATTGCTCCTGATGAAAGAATGACTTGTAAATTCTATGGCTTGCATATTGCAGAAGGTCAAATTAAATTAAACATTTTTTTCTTTCCATCATGACAGCTGTGAGATGAGATATATGAAAAACAGTAAAACTTTTTTATGAGTGTAAAAGTGCTACACCTGGGGCTGGGGCCTGGAGAAAATTCTCATTCTTTATGTTGAGAGTAAATCTTGGAAGAGAGAACAGTCTAGTCCCCATTAAAACCATCACAGCTTTAATGAAGACAATTAAAATTCCCTTTTGGCTCAGGAAATACCAATAATCCCACTCCAAAGACTACACCAGCACTGCAATTCCGTGAAGATGACATAAACAGACATGATGGTGAATTTGTGGATAATTCTATAACAGAATGGCTTTCCTTAGTCTCCTTGACTAAATGCAGCATTAAGTAATGTTAAATTATATCCCATGGCTGAGCTTTGGAGAGGACCATGGTGAAAAAACTGTAGCTAGGGGGATAAATGATGTATTTTTCCTAATTACTGTTGGTGTGCAATTCGAGATATCAGAGTTAAGCCTTGTCTGCCTTCAGCATGTGTCACCTGATCCCTACAGCTTTTAAAGTAGTTCTGCCACAGAACACCAGGATGATTTGTGTTGGAGGGGACCTTAAAGATCATCTTGTCCCACCCCCTGCCATGGGAAGGGATACCTTCCACTGTCCCAGGTTGCTCCAAGCCCCGTCCAGCCTGACCTTGGACACTTCCAGGGATGGGGCAGCCACAGCTTCTCTGGGCAACCTGCCCTTTCATGGCAGGCAAAAGAAAATAAACAGAGAGTTCAACGGCCAGAAGCCATTTACACAATCAAGACTGATGCTCTCAGAGCTCTGAATACATAATTTAATATTGGCACCAAATGAACATCCTCGTTTTAAATCCTGAACGAGAAATTAATGAAACAGCATTACCCTTGAGGACTCCTGACGGTTATATAAATAATTTTATATGTAATGCTTGTTTACAACAACATGTTGGCTCTCAAGAGAACTTGAGAACAACAATAATCATAGAACTTTCCACAAGCTGAGCTTTTGCTGCACGCTCTGAAGAGCCTCACCAAAAGGCAACAAAACCAATGTTCCCAAATTCTTGGTCACCCCTGAAGTACCATATTCTTGACTCAGGCAAAAAGTAAATGATCTGCAAGGCTCACCAAAGGTATGAAGCACAGGAAAGGTTAAGCAGAAGGGAGGTGGTAGAAGACAATGCAAGAATAAGCACAAAAAATGTTTATATTTAGAGTTTTGACCTCAAAATCATGAAAAGTACTGGAAAACACTATTTGATGAGCAGTCTGGGTCAGAAGACTGAATGAGACCACACAGCTGATTAAAAGGCAGTCTGATATGGTGAGCACTGTTCACAAGGGTCAGTCAAAAAGTCACAAGCAGCAGCAGCAACAAAAGAAGGATTTGCTGTAATATGAGGGAAAGAAAAGTGAAAATTACAGAAGCAAGAAGCCCAAACCTCTTCCATTTTAATTTGTGTCTGTACCCTGCTGAGGGAACAGTTTGTGAGTTGTAGTCTGTCATGTAAGTCAGTATTAGCTGCAGGGTAATAAATAGGACAGTAAAACATATACAAAGTCTGATTTATAGGATCCAAAGAGAGAGAGACCAAGTCTTGCAGCTATTTGCATCTTCCTCACATGCAAACAAGCACTGATGGAAAGTTTCCTGCTGAGAAAGAAAGAGAGAAGCAAGAGATGCACTGGAGAGAAACTTGGTTTAAAAAAAAAAAAAAAAAAAGGAAGAAGAAAGAGAATTGAAATAACTTCTTTAAAGATGGGGTTTTGCATATCTGGCTATCAGAGCTTAATCACAGATAGAATAACACATAGAATCGTTTGGGTTGGAAGGGAACCTTGAAGATCATCTCATTCCACCCTAGAATTATTTGTGTTGAAAGGGACCTTAAAGATCATCTTGTTCCACCCCCTGCCAAGGGCAGGGACACCTTCCACTAGCCCAGGTTGCTCGAAGACACATCCAACCTGGCTTTGGACACTTCCAGGGATGGGGCAGCCACAGCTTCTCTGGGCAACCTGTGCCAGGGCCTAACCACCTTCTGAGTAAAGAATTTCTTCCCAATGTCCCACTTAAATCTCTCCTCTTTTAGTTTGAAACCATTCCTGTTCACCCTGAAGGTGTTCAGCAGGCAGGATGGACTGCAGGGAGCCAGGAAACACCATATTATGTGTTTTCTTCTATAACTCTTATGCCAATAATTAAAATAATTGCAGGGCTTGCTACAATCATCACCCTGTTTAACTCAGCAGGTTTCAGGTCTCAGATCTAAAGCACCTTTAAAAGTCACAGCTGGGCACTGGTAACAGGGAGGATGACCTGGAGCAGTGTCCCAGCACCAGGGAAAGTGGGGAGCAAATGGCAGTATTTACCATGGCAGAAGATTAACACATCAGAGCAGAGCTAAAAAGCAGCACAACAGGTTTTAGGGTGGAGATTGTATGAGAAGAGTATTCCATCATCTGACAGCTGGAATGGATGCTGGGAAATTACTGACTTTGAAAAATGAAGCATTATGCCATCGGGTAGAGATGGGAAGGGAGGGCTGCAAAATCTCTGCTCAAAACTGCAATTTTGGCTATTTTCTTGCCTCAGATATTCTCAGCGTTGAATGGCGAACTAACTTCAGAGTGATCATTCTTTCCCTAACACAAAAACAGGCTCTTTAATCTCTTCATTCAGATAGGACAAAATGCAAACATAATCAACATCAGCTGCTCCCTGGAGTTCAGCTCCACCATTCAGAGCTAAATGCTGTGCAAACTTTCAAAACCCCATTCACCTGAATTCCTAAGGACTTGCTGAATGCTCTCCATTCAGCAGCACTAAAAGACTTTTGCCAGCTCCCAGCTTGGAAGCTCAGAAGATTCTGGAGCTGCCGTAATAATCCTTAGCTCTGAACTCCATCGGTCGAGAGCTCCATCGTTTTTACCTCCCAAACTCTCAACCTTCTTTTCTTTAGGATTAGAGCTTCAGCTTGTAAATGCCAAGCTCCAAACGCAGCAGAGGAGTTCAACAAGTCACAGATCAAATCATCTGCAGTGCATGTATGACACAGATCTGGAAGTCTCTGATGTCTGAGCGTCCACAAGAGATGGTTTAAGAAAGGGTTACATCTCAAGGTGGTGCAAGATGTGCAAAGCAAAAGAAAGCTAAGTAGAATAAATCAGGTTGAAGTAAAGAATCAGTAAATAGTTTTTAACTGTTCTATATCCTGCTTTGCCTTTTTAAAAAAAAAACAATCAAAAAAAAAAAAAAAACCACCCACAATAAAAAGTAAATTCACACATCACACACAAAACAGGTTCACCATATGCTGCCAGCAAAGAGAAAGCTCAGATCAAGCCAGAGACGGCTGGGGAATTCATCAACACTTTGCTCAGGGCAGAAACTGTCCCTTCCACAGGTAATTTCCAACCTCTTAGTTCAATGTCCTCCAACAAAAAAAAGACCTGTGCAGAAAGCCTGTTAGCTGCAGTAAGTACTGCATTTCTGGAAGGGGTCAGTAACCGGGATTCTTTAGTCTTGGTGCTGCAAAATTTTTAAAAGTTCCAATAATCACATTCGCTTGAGGCATTTGCATCTAAAGAATCACTTTTCTCCTTTCTCTGGAAATTAATTTGTTTCTCCTACACCCTTTTTTCGCTGGTTTATTCTTAAAGACCCTCACACTAATGATCATCCTTCCACACCAAGAAATCTGGTGCATCTCAGCCATCATGTCAAGTAAAACATTACTTTTTTAGTGGGGCTTTTTTTTTTTTTCTGTTGCAAAAGAATTAGGATTTTGATGTGAAAGGGATATATCTCCTTCCTGTTGAGGCAACAGCTCATACTCAAGTTTATCTCCCAAGTGTCCAACTATGCCTAAACCACACCAGGATCTTCAGCAGCATCCAAGAATGGTGACAGATGATACTTCAAGAGACTTTTCTTGAATGAGAAGCATTTAACAACATTGTAACCACAGGGTAGATAAATTAAGAACAGCTTTAGATTCTGTTTTCCAGGAGAAGCCCATTAATAACTTCCCTACAATTAAGCAGGCACAAGAAAGATGAACAGAAGAGAGTTAACAATGGATGTGACTCATCTTTCCCTGCTAAGACTTTTAAGCTCAGGCACAAGCAGAAAAAAAAAAAAAAAAAAGTGTAATTTTGAATTGGAACGTCACATGAGCATCATTAGCAATCAACCTGCATGAAAATCTCTACATTAAAAACCAACAAAGAAGAATGAAAAGCTGCCAGGGTTGCTTTCTGATGTCACACATCTGGTGGTCACCCACTGCAAGAACACTTCCAGTTAGCAAAGGCACTGGGATGTGTTCTGAGAATTTGATGGTCTTTTCTGAGCATCAACAGTCCTAAATTAATTTCTGTGCAGCTGCCATAAACCTTCTTAATAATTCTAACTAGAAACTGAAAAGGCTTGCATGTATATCAGGTATTTAGTCAAGATCTTTATGCATCAGCAGCAACATCATACTTCGATATCTATTCATTAAAAACAAGTCCAAGCAAATTCATCCCATGCCAATCTCACTACCAGTCTTAAATGAAATTCCAGACAGAACAAAAACTCTTGGATTTACTCTTGCATTGAGAAGGAAAACAATTTAAAAAATCCTGCAGAGACAAAACCCCACAAATGATGCACCACCAATCTTTGAAGAAGTTCAACAGTGTGATTGGAAAGACATTATGATTTCCCAGGTGGCTACAAACAAGGCAAAGTTTAAAACAGTACTCGCTGCTCATCTGACACAGGAACCAAAAGGTCACTTAGAAGAGATACAAAAAGTTGGAAAAAATATAGATTGTGACTGCACCATTGGTTTATGAACACCTCCAGTCTCCTCGGTGACACGTGGGGACTTGAGCACCACGATGGAAACAGGAGCAACATTACCCCACGATGGCAAGGATATCACATCAGCTTTAATTAGTAAATTTGGCATGAATACCTCATGGTACAGAACTACCTGTGTATCAGGCATGAAAATATATAATTTTTAAATGAACAAACCAACAAACAAGAATATTTTTCATATCCACAACCTCTCTTCGTAATGTCTTTAATATGAAGTGACAAACTTAGGAGCTGGTGACCATCCTAAATATTTACATTGAAGACAATCATCTTTTCATTCTAAGAACACTCTCTAGAGCACATGTGGAACATACTTTCATACCTACACTGCACTTCTTTCATTCAAGGAAACCAATGGAGAGCCCAATGTGGCATTTCTAGGATCAACTCCAGCCCAAGATCAGGCTCAGCTATAAAACAGAGATGTTTTTATTTCTTATTACTTCTAAGCCCAGAAAGTTCTTTCCCTTAATAGGACTTCCTGCTGTTTAATAATGAATGAAACTATTCTGGACTCAGTTCCAGTAATAAATACTGGGACAGACAAAACACCTGTAAAGCTTTTCCTTCATGAGTCTGCCTTAGGAACTGTAAATCTGGAATTTTCACGGTATACTTAATACTAGAGAAGCTTAAAGATTTATTTAAATATATAACTATTTATCATATTTTTCACACTCGAGGATCTCAACTCCAATAACATGGGGTTTTGTTCAGGTTTATTTAGTGCCTGTGTATTTGTTGTTTTCCGTTGTTTTGTGGTTTGGGTTTTTAGGAATAGACTCAGATCACTAGAGCAGTTTTCACTCTGTACCTGGTGAGTTAATAAACAGATGGTGCAATTATAATGACAAGCATCACACCAGAATAGAGAAAGAACAGTAAACAACTCTGACAAAGAACCCACCTCTCCCTCTGGAGTCACTCAAGGCACCAGCTCCTCGTGTGACTGAGAAAAGCCTGATGAAAGATGAGCTGTCCCAAATATCACAAGGATGACAGAGAGCCACTTAGACAAGAGGCAGATTATTTTTTCAGCCAAACACTTTGAAAATCAACTAAGACAAAACTGAGGAGAACTGGAACACCCCCTTGGAGGTCTGCAGAGGGGCTCTGTTGAGTAATCCCACCCCTGGACTAGCAGATCAGACCATCAGAAAATACCAGGAGCCTTAAAGGTATTTGCATCAGGGTGGCAACAAAATAAATTTGAGGGACTTCCTGAAAAGTGAAAGTCTTAGAAAAATCAGTTCACCAAAGATACGTTACAGACACTGTAATATTCCCTGTTTATCAGCTCTTCACCCATTCCCATCAAATACTGAGGAGTTAATTTAAGCATCCATGGTATCTGAAAGGGACTGGGGGGGAAAAAAAGCAACTGCAAACAATCCTCCATACACAGAGAGAGAGAGTTTAGGATGTTATCCACAACCTTCATAATGTGACAAGTGGCCTGGAAGGACACTGGCATTAACACAGACCTTAAATGGTAAGATTTGAGCCAACTTCCAGTGTTTTAAACAATCTTCACAGAGGCACAAGGTCCATTTAGCTCAGAATACAATAACTGCCACACAGCTTTTATTTAAAACACAACTCCAGACAAGAAACCTCCCATTCAGGTGAGAGGCAGCACAGCAAGACAGAGAATCTCTGTTCTTTGGGGGTTTTTAACTGCCCCGTACAAAATTGCATTAAATTACTACATATGCAACAGTGAGAGATGAGAAATAGAGAAGAGCTATTTCCACTGGAGCACCAAAGGATGGTAAAGTGTACAGATGGAAATTATAGGTTTCTCTGGCCTGGCTATTATGATTCAAGAGTGCCAAGAGAAGAATAAAGGTATTGTCATTTATACAGCAGTCAGAAGGCAGACAAGCATTAGCACAGAGAGCAAAGAGCTCTCTGCGTTTTCACAGTCCTACAGATGTATCTCCTGCCACTAAATATCCTGCAATAAATTGAAACTAATGCAGTTATGTTCTTCTGTATAAGATTTCCAGTAATTACTTTGTTCTTAGTGAAGACGTCCACAGACAAGCAAGGTGGTGTGTGTTTAATTTCATTGATCATTTCATTTGCTGAAACAGGTATTTATTGTCCAATTTAGGGTGTAGAAGGACGTGCATTTCAAAGCAAAAAATCTCTATTTCAGTGTCTACCAAATATTAACATTCAATATTGAGAAATGTAAATTACTTTTCATTTTTGATACTCCAATAAAATACCTTATGCATGGGGAAGCAAGGAAAGTTTTACATTATAAAGACATATAGATACACTTCTGGATCTAAACCTTTGCTGAAGAAATCCTCTATGATTTTATGTTCATCTGATCGAGGGAAGCAGAGCATTAGCTTGGATTTAGCAGGTTTAGGAGCAGGACTATCAATTGAGCAAAATTTCAATTACAGACTAATTTAATGTATGCTCAAGTACATTATTGCAATTCAATAAACATCTCCTCAGAATTAAGCAATTCCAACTTGCTCTCATTTCAGCCTGTGGACAAACATTATAAATTTGCTCTTATACCCATTAAAATGAGTCAGCCTGGTTGGAAGCACCCAATGTGTCACAGGGCTGCACCAGACTGACCTCCAGTGAGCCACTTAACCTTCCCTGCCTCCTAATCAGGAATGAGGAGTGGGAGTGGACCTTTCCATAACAATGTTATTCTCCTAAAGTTTCGTGGATGTGCCTGCCTGAGTAACCCAGCGACAAATCTATCAACATGTCTCCTGGTGGACACCCAACCATTCATGGTTTTGACTTATTCTGTTGTTTTTTCCCTGATTATGACAACAAACATGGAAGTGCCAGACACCTACTCAAGACCCTGATCTTAGCTCAGTTAAAACCTGGTGTTTGAAACACCAGGGTTGTGGGTTTGATCCTCTGTGGGCCAGTCACTTAAGAGTTGGACTTGACGATCCTTGTGGGTTCCTTCCAACTCAGAATATTCTGTGAACTTGGAATATTCTGATGCCTGGTTGCTCTGGAAAACTGCCTTCCCTCTCTTTAGCTATGATCCCACCCTGGCTCTGCTACTCCTGGCAACTCAATCCCATTTTAGTCATGACTTAATTCCTCCAGATTTGAAGAAGATGTGAGACGTCCAAGTGGGAATTAAAAGCACTTGGCATCCAAAAGGAGCATTTTCTTCATGATCTGTGGCATCTGAACATCTGCACCACACCACACTCCAAGGCATTATAAAGGCATCAGCACACTGATCATCAAATGACACACTCAGCTGGCAGAAAGTAGCACAGTGGACAACTTGATCTCATTCCTACAGCTTCCCCCGTTTTCAAAAAAAGTGAAACATTTAGACCTAATAAAGTTATACTCTGTGAGGAGACCCACAATTCAAATTCCTCCTACCTCACATCACCCCCACCCCAAACACGGAGTACCTCAGGAACTACTCAGCCACCTTCTGATTTCCTCACTAAGAGTCACTGATGCAGCATTCCCTTGCTGCAGCTCAGGGTAAGTTTAGAAATAAATAAATTTAAAAAAGCAGAGCAGTGAATAGCACTTCACCACAGGCCTCATGAAGGTGAGATTAAGACACACTTTGCGTGTGTCAGGCACAAGTTCAGCTCTTGAATCACAGTAATTAACAGGGCTAAAATCCAAGCATCCCTCAAGAACTACTGATGCCTCTACTCTGTATTTCAGGACATCAGCAGAATCAATCCCAGTATTTATTCCCAGCAGTCCCAAGCAGTCTCTCCTGACATGCAATGCTCCATCACAAAGTTATTAATGCCTAATGAAATATTGCAAAGCAAAGCAACTGAAGCTGCCTGACAGCCAAACTCTAGCTGGCTGCAGTAAGCCCCCACAGCCACCACACAAAAGCTGGCACAGAGGGGCTGTGTCCCAAGTTTAGATTCAAACATCTGCTTTAAGTTACCGATTTAAATTCAGGTCCCTTTTACCCCTCTTTCTTCTTTCAATAAAGAGTGAAACAAGAAGGCCCAACAGAACATCAATTTTTTTTTATACAGAGCTGTCATCTGGGAGGAAACACTCCTCTTGCATCGAGCTGCTGTTTTAGGGCAACCTACCTTTCACTATTAGCTCTGCATAATTGGACACTCCAGACCCCCCGTCGGAGCGGATGACACAGCGGTACTTGCTGATGCTGCGCTGGGAGGTGTCGGCCACGCTCACGGTGGCCGAGAAGCGCCGGTGGTTGACCACTCGAGTGACCATCAGGGCCGTGTCCCTTCCATTCCACTGCTGCAAGGGCAGAGAAAAATAGCCCAAGTTAGGAAGACACTCGGGTTATGCATTTATGCATCCACGTTTAACTCGGTCTGTGTGACACTTAACGCTGCGCAGACCTTCGTGCTCGCGCTGACAGGAGGGATTTTGTACAGGCACAGTTTTTTTGTTGACAGCAACACCCCTGAGAAGTGCACAGGGTTCTGTATATTCTTACACATATGTGAGGGTGGGGAGGCCCTGGCACAGGTTGCCCAGAGAAGCTGTGGCTGCCCCATCCCTGGCAGTGTCCAAGGCCAGGTTGGACAGGCTTGGAGCCACCTGGGATAGTGGAAAGGTGTCCCTGCCATTTGGGATGACCTCTAAGACCTCTTCCAACCCAGAGCATTCTGTGATTCTATTTTAATAATTTTTGAAACATATTTGGGCATTTGACGTGTTGTAGGGATATGAAGATGGTGAAGGGAAAACCATACGGTCATTTTGTTTGTTCTTCCTGGAGAAGAGAAGACTGAGGTCAGACACCATCAGGGTCTGCAGTTTCCTCCCAAGGACAGCTCCAATCTCTGCTCCCTCTGAGCAGTGACAGCACCCAGGGAATGGCCTGGAGCTGTGTCAGGGCAGGTTTTGGTTGGACCTCAGGAAAAGGTTCTTCCCCCAGAGGGTGGTTGGCACTGAACAGGCTCCCCAGGGCAGTGGGCACAGCCCCAAGGCTGCCAGAGCTCCAGGAGGGTTTGGACAACGCTCTGAGGGACAGGGTGGGATTGCTGGGGTGTCTGTGCAGGGCCAGGGGTTGGACTGGATGATCCTTTTGGGTGTCTTCCATCTCAGGATATTCTGTGACTCTGTGATTAATGACTCCAAAGGCTGCAGAGTGACAGCTCTGACTGTGCAATTCCACACAGTGTAATTAGAGGCCCAGCATGGATATGAAAACACAACAACTGAAGGCTTTGTGTACACCTGGGAAAACACTACAAATGAACAGATTCTATAAACTTGGCATTTTCAGATGTAAAACTTTGATTCTGGACCAATTTAAATAAATTGGCTGGATGAACAGACATCCTTGTAAGTCCAGCATTCCTCAATAAACCTCTCTACCAATGCCAGACTATACTATTCCAATTGGAAAAGGGACAGATGAAGAATTAGCTAGGAATAGTTCTCCACAGCATAAATATGTCAGCTTTCTCACTAGTCTAGTTTATTGGGAATTTCAAAGGAAAGCACACCACTGTTTTCCTTTTTTCCAGTAATCAGGTTTTGGTGGTGTTTCCAAGGATATTTTCATTAAATATTGCAGTTTTAGAGAATGGAAAACAGGTTTCCATTAACAACAATAATGATTTCTTTCCAAAACTCTGCTTCTCAGAGCGAAAGATTTATACTGTTCCAGGTCAGAACTGTTTTTACACACATCTCATCATAACCGAGGAAAGATTTCACTGAAAGAACTCAAAAAAAAGAAAAAAAATATAAAGAATAAGCCAAAAATGTGGCTCCATAAATGCTAGAAGTACACAATAGGTAAAGAAATTTCAGTTAAAACTGTGATTTTTAGTAGAACAGCTGTGATGAGAGCACAGTTACTGACTGTAATATCATTTTTACATAATGCCAACTACATTTCCCACTAACTTAAGCCTTTTCTCCAGTGCTGCTTTTAATTTTTGTGATTGGGTAAACCAATTCCTCTATTTAAACTAGATTTGAAAATGCTATTTTATAAATTTATTAGAACGTCTGAAGTCAATTATAAGGTCTGATAAAATCTGTTAACTATCTGATTACAAAGGCCCTTCCTCTCTTGTCTCAGATGTCACAAACACTGATCAGACCCTCAGTCACATCTGCCCAAGTGTTCTGAAATTTTATGTTGGCCCAACATTCAGCCAGAGAATCCTCTTGACTTGCCTGACATATTAAGCAATTTAAGAATTCAACTATTTTAAAAACTTCTGGAATGGTAATGCTGGGGGAGTCCCCATATCAGAGCACTTCCAATTCTGTCCTTCACTGGGAAACACACACTCCACGAGTTGATGGATGTTCAGGTTGGTGTCTGTTCCATTTCTAACTCTGAAAATGAATTCTCAAGGTTGTTCCTGCGCCCACCTGAAGAGCAGGAGCCAGACTTTCAAGTCCAACCAGTTGGTTGAAAATAAGACACCCAGAGGGGGAGTGTTTTGTTCTTTTAGTGAGTGACTAAAATAATCTGCTGTTAATGCAGGCAAGGGAAATTTGGAGCAAGAAACGCAGTGGGTACAAACTGGGTTTGCCTGTTTTCACTATCCAGGTAAGTGATCCCAGACCTTAAAGCAGGTTTTCCTCTTACCATATTGTCACTGACTCTGGGCTAACAACCTTCCTAGAGGGTGAGAGGAAAGCTGATTGCATAACAAGAGAAGAGCTGCTCAACTTATTCTGTCTGCTCTGCTTTATGACTGTTTAGAGGTGCATGGGCACTTGTTTGAAACCAGAATTTTGCAGTCACTGGCCATTTTTGCCATTTTCTGTATCATGACTTTGTACTTTGTCACCTTAAACTCTCACCCAGAAATGATTTAAGGCAGTTCTCAAAGGGTCTCAATGAAAAGATTTTGCCCCACCACCCAGTCTTTCTCTACCAAACTTATTTTACTTGCAAAATCTTTAATAAAACCAAATCAAAGAGGAAAAAAACACCCCAAAAGAGGTCATTACTTTACCTGGAGCCAGAGCTTGTCATGCTGGGACCATTTCCCCCCAGCAATGCACTGGAACGTCGCGTTCTGTCCCACGTTCACCTCCACGTTCTGGAGCCGCAGGAAATGAGGTGCTTTTCCTGACAAAAGAGGCAAAGTATGGCAAGGGTAGAGCAAGGCAGCAACTGGCTGTGTTACACCAACCCAGACAGAAACACTCAGCAAGGCATCAGGGCTGTCCTTGACAACGTGTTTTTGTGAAATAAATCTGTCCTTCAGCGTTTAACTATTCCCTGCAGAGAGAGGTGGGAGATGGATCTGAGGGAGGATGGCCTAAGGGATCTTAGAGAGCCCTGGCACATCTAAAAACCCAGATTTGGATCAAATCACAAGTTCATGGTCATTGGCACAATTTCTTATTGCTTGCTATAAAGAGTGATTGAGTAATTTCTTTTCTTCAGAAAACTGTGTTTCTAAAAAGGTCAAAGAAAAAAATCAAATGCTTCTGTGCTTGTCAAGCATGACTGGCCCAAACCACATTTTCACAAGGGTCTTTCATCCTTTTTATTTTATTGACTATCAAATACGTCCTAGACCTTTAGAATAATGCATCATTAATATCAAATCAGATATGAAATGAAATATTCATATAACTGACAGCACTGTATCACTAGTTTAGTTGAAGATCACTGATATCAGTGTTTTGCTGTTACTAAATTCAGCATTAGTTCAAAATTAAACCAGTGACATTAAAATGCAGACATGTAATTTGTTCACAAAGGAACCAGATCAGAGGATTATCTCTTTGACTAAATACCAGGCTCAGTTACATCTCTAATTTAAATTACAAAAACATAAACAAGATTACAGGAGTGAGTTTGACACCTTTAAGTGAACTTAGTTCTTGCCAGGCTTCAGAAGGTCTGTGCACCATTTGAAAACTTTTAGTAGGACACACAGAACAGCCTTGCAAGCCTATAAAGGTCGGAGTTTTTCAACTTCATCTTTGCATTTTTTAGTATCATTAGACGCTGATGAAATACAGAATTTCAGAGGATATTCCAACCTGTCTCCTTCTGCTGGAATCAGAGAGCTTGAAATGAATGTGGCCACCTGGGGCTGTGCACGAGGCTTGACATACAACTATTTGTGTACTACAGACACATGAACACAGAACACGTGTCTGTACATCATGTCAAAGATGTTTATCTCCCTCTGTGTCCCCTTCACCACACGCTCAGTTTGCTGACAGCTCCTGAAGGACAGCGACTCTGTACCATCCTGCTTTCTGGGCACTGGGAATTTGCATCAAGGTTTACTGGGAAACTACCTGTGGGTGACAGAACGTTCTACAGGGAAGCCTCAGGCTAATTTTAGGAATTTCTGCCTGCAGTCTGCAGTGGGCAGCTCTAAGGCAGCTCAAAATACAAGAGTGAAGTCACACCAATCCCAAAATCCTGGTCCTGAGGTCTGCCCAGCTTCTGGAGCATGGGGCTGTCCTGTGATGGCAGGGGCTCGTGCACAGAGTCAACGAGCTTTTAGTATAATGAAAGTGGATATTCCAGTGCATCCCTTCACAGGACAAAGGGAGGAACAAAGGCAACAGCGGTAACACATTTATTTTTCCCTGTTACTGTGTCATTAGGGGCATTTCCCTGTTTTTGTTTGGTATGGGGGCTGCACTGTCACCTGGGAAGGTAAAGCAGAGACGAAGAAATAAGAGCAATGATTTCAGTAACCTCCAGGGTCATCGGGAGCTTCACGGTCCCTGTGTTCTGATTTATAACAACTGTAAAACGAGCCTGAGGGGCAAAGCCTGTACAAGGCAATGCAGCACGTGGGTGACATTTACCCTGGTGACTGTCACTGCTGAACGACTAAAGCAACACTGAGAATAAAACAGGAGAAGCATTTACAGGGACTGAAGAGAACCTGCAGCTTGTAATGACCTCTGTGTGCTGCAGCTTGCAAACGGACTAAAAAAATCCAAACAAAACAACCCTGTTTGAATCATTTTGGTGTTGACTCTCCAAAAGTGCCCTTAATTTTGAAGAAGGACCTGAATATACTTGGAGAAATAGGTTATTCAAAATCAGTGTACTTAATTAAGTGTAACACAGCATCCTGCCTAACTTTTTAAAATCCCATCACTTCCTTGTCGAGGCTTTGCCCCCACCCCGTGGTTTGTTCTGTGGCCTCTTCCCCAGTAAATGGATCAGCCATCACCCAGCAGGCTGTGAAGGCACACAGACCATTTGGGGATTTGTCTGGATGCTGCCAGTTATCAGCAACATCTGGTTAATACAGACTGTAAGTATTTCTTAATGAAGCAAATGCACCCAAAGGCCTGAGCAACAAGCACATGGTAAATACAAATATAATTTACTTAAACAGCAATTAAGCATCCTGCAGTTATCAAAAATGTCCTGTTAAACTTGAGCAGAACCATGTCTGTCACATTGAATGGCAGCTGTTCTTTGACATTCTGATTGCAGGAAAACCAGTTGATTTCACTCCACCAATATGATCCACGATTTTTTTTTGGTGAGCAGCTGTCACTGGTTTACTGAAACCATAAGCCAGTGAGAGGGGCTGTAAACAAAACATCTTTACAATAAAGTGTCTATTATATACACAATATAGACAAAGTCCTCAAGCCACAAAGAAACCAAACAAGTTCAGATTCAAAGACAGGGCCTCAAGACTTCTTTGAATGCAACAAATAACTAAATAAATTTAAACTCATTGTTGCAGCTGCAATAGAAGAAACACATTTATGTTTCTGCAGCTGCAATAGAAGAAACACCGACATTTATGAGCAACTTAATGAACCTGCATTAGTTTCTACTCCTTTGCAAGCCCACTGTCTGAGTAAGATTTATTTTAATATCCTTATGGGGGTGCTGCCTGGGTTTAACATTTGTTGAGAGAGACTGACCTTTGGGACAGGCCCTTTGCCAAGGGAACAATGAAACAATTTGGTGGTTCTTTTCTTAAGTTAACCACGCAGGTCAGTACAAGAACCTTTTTTTTAGATTGTTTTCTGCAGCAAAGTGATTCAAAAATAATAAAACCCATCAGTTTTATGTGTTGCTAACAAGACAGGAAGAGAGAATTCCACAGAAGTCCCGGCTCTAGCTGGAGACTGGGAGACTTTTGCACTGCCAGCATATTTGGGTAATTATGCAAGTCTGAGCGTCTTTAGGGGTCTTGGAGGGATACAAGACATTTTAGTGCTGACCCAACTGGGTAAATCACTCCTTCAGACTGCAAACCCTGGCACATAACACATCAGTACAGTTAAAAAAACCAGGAGTGCTCACTGCATGGATGGGCGAGAACTCTGACTTCATCCACAGCGATGTACCCGGGGTGTCCTTTCAAAGACACCGATTCAAATATCACCTGAAACACAAAAGAAAGAAAAAAAAAAACTTCCTTAAAAAGAACACCTACATTAGTCATTTCACCATATTCTGCTCTTATTCCAATGTCTGAGTCATTCAAGGCATTTAATCATTATTAACAAAGGGATGCTAGGGCAATTCAGTCTGTACATACAATGCAACTCTGGTGTGGAAAACAAAAATTCAGAGCAGCAGTCATTAGGATCAGGGATAACTGAGTGAGTCTCAGATTTGGAAAAGCAAAAGGTATATACACACACACCTATATTCACTTTAAGCATCAGTCTAAGAACACTCAGTGGATAATCACTTGATATCCTGTTCTTGGAAAATTGGAGAAAGTTGTACATGGATAGAATTCTCTTACTGAATCAGTAACTGTGCCTGGATTCTGCTGGAGAAAATCTTGCTTGGACATGCAGGCCCTTGCAGGATTAGAAAGCAACTTATGAGCAAAGGACGACACTGGATTCCAGTTACTGGACTGAAATAAGATTCTCCCTGATATAATAAGTTGTTTCTGCCTTTTCCTGGGTTGAATATCATGATCTGAGAAGGAATATTCTTAAAAACCACATGTAGCATTTCACTACATTAATGGTACACTAACTAGCCTTTTTTTCATTATTTATATATCTGGGTAATGAGGGCATTCCACTAATTTGGGTCTGAAAAGACAGATGCTCAATCACAGATGAACAAAAATATCGTTCCGCCCTGTGGGTTTGTGATTTTTACCTGGAAAGTTGCCCTGAAGTATCCTGGATATACAGGAGTGCAGGGAAAAAACCAACAAAACAACCAACCTATAAAACTGATGAAGAGATCATTAAATCTGATTTAATTGCTGCCCTCCTCGAGGGAGGCAGTGGAGGGGAAGGCGCTGATCTCACTCTGGTGACCAGAGACAGGAGGACACAGGGAAATGGAACAAAGCTGAGTCAGTCCAGGCTGGACATCAGGGAAAGGTCCTTCTCTGGGAGGGAGGTCTGTCCCTGGGACAGGCTCCCCAGGGAAGTGGTCACAGCACCAGGCCTGTCAGAGCTCATGGGGCATCTGAAGGACACTCTCAATCACATGGTTGGGTTTTTGGTAGACCTGTGAGGAGCAGGGAGTTGGACTCCGTGATCCTTATGGATCCCTTCCAATCTGAATCGTGCTATGAGTCTGCAAGGAATGGGAAGCTTAGAAATGTTAAACTGCAACAGAAAAAAGAAAATTGCAGGCTGATTATTTAGCATCATGTCAATTCTACCTCTCAAATTAGTGATTCTCTTCCCCAAGGAAGGAAGTGCTGTCCTTTAATATGTTAAAAACATGAATGGGTGGAGATGTAATGGATTCTGTCCTTGCATTTGAAAGGGATATTCCCAGTTTAATTCCATCTTACTGAAGCAATGTTCACACTGTACTGAAGGGCTCATTTTTGCACCAGTATAAGGTTTTCAAGGGCAGAGTTAATTAACACACACAGCTGGCACAGCTACTGCCATCAGAGCAGTGTTCTAGAGCAGCTCCTCGTTCCAGAGGAGAAAGGATTTCAGTAATTTGTGACTTCCAAAATTCACTACCAGAACACAAAGTTAACTGCTTAAAACCAGCTTTCAACACTTATTTTCATTTTAAATAAAAGCTGGCATTTCCAGTCTGTCACTGTTCAGCTGCTTCTTCGTCTCCTTATCAGAAGGTTTAATAAAGTAGGAGGTTCAGCTGCTGAAATGCTGCTCACTGCAAGCCCTGGCTCTGAATATAGACCAGTATGTCCTTCCTAAGTGCAGAATTGCTGTTAATAATTTCCAGAGCATAATTCCTACTCATGATTCCATAACTAAGATCTGCTCCCCTGATTCAAAACACAGCTAGATGTGAGATCTCCTGAAATATATTCATGATAAAAAAAAACAAACACAAAAACCCCCAAACAAACAAACAAAACCCCCCAAAACAAAGTAAAAACCAAAACCAAACAAACAAACAAGACATGATAAAAACAGGTAGAATACAAAAATGAACTGGCAAAGATACAAAGCAAGAAAAGTTCAAAGTATAACAACCTGTAAAAACAAAGTTCTACTCCAGAGGAGACTGGACAACAAGGAGACTGGTTGTCCAAGGAGCACTAGGAAGCAGCAAGTCTCTGGAAGATATCATCTATCAACAAGTGTTTTGTGTTATCAAGGTCCTTGATAGGCTTTTTAGGGACCATATAAAATAACAGTGTAAAAGAGGAGCCCTTGGTATGGAAATCATAATTACTTTAGAAATTAAATGTCATTTGTGATAAAAATTACACTCACAGGGAAGGTCGTGCAAGGCACTACTGCAACTCCCTTCAGGCATGAATTAAAGGGCAACATTAGAGCTACAAAAATCTTATTTTCGTTTTGCATTTGTGAGAAGCCAAAAGCCACAATAAACTGATTTTCAATTTCCTGCAAGCCAAAAAACTTGGGATGAAAGCTACTCCAAGGCACTGGCATCAGCTAGTAGTGTGTGGCAAGAGTAGGCACTGATAGAAGAGAACTGTGTTTGGTTAATTCCCAATATGTCCAGGGTCTTTAATACAGCACAATGTAATTTAATCCAGTAACAACAGTCAGCCTCCAAAAAAATCCATGTATGCTGGTGCAAAATCCACTGAGGAGGGGGTTGCTCCAAATTCAAGCAATATTGTTTGACTATTTTATTCTTTGTTCTGTGTCACACTCAGGTATTATTGTTGCTTCCCAGTGCAAACTTCCACACTGTTTGTTTTTTCTATGTTTTGCAGCATCCCTATCAAATTGAGAAGCATGGAAGCATCCAGGCATTCCTAAAAACAGGGAACCGAGACCCAACATGAGGAAAAGGCAGGAATAAATGCTTATGGGGCCTGTCTCTGCACATTTCACACTGAGCATCGCTCATGACCTTTTAAATTCAGCTGGAAATGCAGCAGAGTGGTTGAGACAGACATTTAACAATGCCTTGCATTTAAGGAACTTCTCAGATATTAATAAAGATGAAAAAAAACAAGCTTTACTATTAAAGAAAACATCTTTAAATGCTCCTGAGAACTGCAAATACAAAGCCATTTCCTGTTTCCTTCCCAATAAACAGCCCCACATTTCAGCGCTGTGATTTACCCACAATGTCTGTGTTAGCAGCTCATCTGGTGTGGTACAACAGTTTTCTCCAGGCCTGGATCAATAACATTCCTTGCTATACATCAAAAAAAAAAAAAAACCCACACCTCCTGGCAGGCTCTAGTGCTGCCCTTGGTGCATTCTGGGACTAAGTTCATCCTCGTGGCGAGCAGTAATTCAAGATTACAAGTATTACCTTTCTCCAAGAACTATTAACAGCTTTTTCTCGCTCCACTAAAAACATTTGCAGGCTGGGAATCCAAGAGCGAGTAACTCCAGGGTAGGCATGATAAATCTCCACCACTCCCTCCCCACACAGTTCTATCTCAGCAGCGTTTTTGCAGCCAGATGACTCCTATGACCCCTTCCAAGGAACTGCCAGACCTAAAACATGACCTCTGGCAAATGGCTTGGGTAAGTTTTCCACCAGTCACATCTCCAAAGCTCCAAGCACTCGTTGAAGCCCCAGAGCCAGGGCAGAGAGCTCCGGATTTTTTTTTTTTTTTCCTGTCTGAATTTTTGATGCACATCACAATTCAGGATGGTGAGGTTTCTGTGCATTAAGAGTATAATCCACATTTTGCTTGATGCAGACTTCAGTATTTAGGAAAAAGGCTGTTTTTTCCCATGTTACTCAGTGCTTTCAAAACACAGAACATGCCTTCAGGCCTCTTGCAGACAAAGAGTTCTCCAGGACTGCAATTTTCATTCAAAGCTGACAGATAAATGGCAAATGTGAGGGTGGGGAGGCCCTGGCACAGGTTGCCCAGAGAAGCTGTGGCTGCCCCAGCCCTGGAAGTGTCCAAGGCCAGGTTGGATGGGGCTTGGAGCAACCTGGGCTATTGAAGGGTGTCCCCACCCGTGGCAGGGGGTGGAATGAGATGACCTTTGAGGTCTCTTCCAACCCAAACCACCCTGGGATTTTATTAAATAACACTCTACTGGCACATCCCAGATCCTGAGTGTGAAATGAGACACTCCTCAGGCAGTAACACACCCAAGCTTTTGTTGTCCTGCCACCTCTGGACTCCTTTAGCAAGAAGTGTTACTTCAGGCTGCCAAATACTGATCATTTTTCCTCTTCATTATTGCAAGCTTGAAGTTCTCTTTGCTCTTTATTTTTATTTTTCTTTAAAACCTTGATTAAACGTAGAAGCTCACAGGACTGCAGATCATCAACAAGACAGTTTATAAAATCAGGGACTGAAGACAGATCAGTCTCCTAGACCCCCAGAACAGTGGGACAGATCTCACGTTGTAAAAGCCACACTTAAGGAATGACAATACATGTATAAACAGAAGGAAACATCACTCTGACTCACCAAAAAGTCAAAAGGAAGCCCCTTGCATTTTCCAGGAAGGAGCTACTCCTGGGCAGTTACTTTTGCCTTCCAAACTGCTCATTTTTGTGCTGCAGTGGAAAATTCTTGTTTGATTTAAAGGATTTTTTTTCTTTACCCACGGAAAGCAAACTTGACCTGCAAAAGGACTTGTAAAAGACCTAAGTGAGGCTCAGGAAGCCTCACTATTGATATATCTGAGAGCAGGATCCCCCTTAGTGCGAGATCAGACTGGTTTTTCCAGGTTTTTCAAGCACTGATTACGTGGGTGAAAGATCATTTCTGCCACCTCTGCGGAGCAGCTCCGAGGAAGCAAATTCTGGTGCATGCCCAGGTTCCTGTTAATTCAGATGGAGCAGAAGCTCTTCAGTGCGTGCCTTCAGAACGGGGACAAGTTGTGCACTGCCCTTAAAACACCACTCTGCACACATTGGCATCTCTTCATCCCTTCCTCTCATGGATTTATGCAAAGTACAGTTACACATCTAGAAACTTAGTTGTATTTACAGTTACAGAGGGCTGTGGAAAGTGCCAATAAAAAGTTGATTTACGTGCCCATTCTATCATGAAAAGGGGGGGTTTAACTTGTTAATAATTTGGCTCTCATCCATCACTCTGTGACCTGACAACAACTAAAGAGAAAGGGTGAAGTGGGAAGAAGTATGTCAAGATATAACCACTACACATGAATTTACTTGGACGAGAAAAAGTCAGGGAGGTGAGAGCAGACTTCCAAAATCCCTCTGGCTAGCAACAGACATTCGAAGGCAAGAGAGAGAAAAACATTACAAACACATACCTGATAAAAATGTGGCCAGAAGGTACTGATGGCCAGCTCTGCCTTCACCCATCCCTCCGTCACGACTCCCGAGACATTCCATATGGGATTGCCCTGGGGGCCCCCGTTCACCTTCACGTAGACGTTGAGGGAGCCGGGGCTGGAACGGTCTCTGCTGGACAAATAATAGTGGAAGTCGATGCAGTGGGTGTCGTTTTCCTTCAGTGTGGGCAGCAGCAGGTGGGCTTTCTGCCCTGATGCTCGCCCAGAGCTGTTCACCATCATGAAGGAGCCTGCAGGGGGAGAGCAAAAGGAGAAGAAAAAGTGGGTTTGCTTGGCTTTTTCAACTCTAAACAGCCCCATTTTAAAACTCAGCGATTCCCTCAGAAGCCACGAAACACAACGTTCATCTGAAGAACCCAAACCAGCTGTTTGATGCACGTTGTTAGGCAACAGAATGAAAGGATATTAAAATTGCAGGGTATATAAACCAGTGGGTTCAGGGCCAACTAGAACCACTTTAAGTGAGTTCCCTTAAAAAATCAAAATAAAAGTACTGTTTAGCTTGTATTCTTTGAGCACCTTGTGATAAAACAGTCACTCCAAACAAAAGCCCATTCCCACTTCAAGCAGCAACAAGGTTCTCTTACTGTATACAGCACCTGAAAAGCATATTTAGTACAAGGTAACAAGTGACAGGATGAGAGGAAATGGCCTCAAGTTGCACCGGAGGAGGTTTGGATGGGACATTAGGAAAAATTTCTTCATGGAAAGGGTTGTAAAGCACTAGAATGGACTGTCCAAGGAAGTGGTGGAGTCCCACCTCTAGAAGTGTTCAAAAATTGTGTTGACATGCCACTGGAGGGCATGGTTTAGTGGTGAACATGGTGTTACTGGGACTTGACAATCTTTAAAAGTCTTTTCCAGATTTAATAATTCTATGATTTAATACGAAAACTACAACAACAGGCAAAATTCTCAGCTGACATTTGCCCACAAGCCCCTGCCCACTTCATGCCAATTCTACACCTGTGAACCCTGGCACTTGAAACTTTTGAAGGCTGTGTTGAGAAAACCGCGATTTTCAGAGCCCAGACAAGCGAGGCTTGTAGGCAGAACAGCAAAATCTCGACTTGTCATAACGCAACACGCCAATTATTCTTGTAGGAGGGAAGGCAGGCTGAATTTAGGGAGGGGAATATATAGTAAGGCAATTTATGAGTTTGTTCACCTGGAATCTTGCATCATATTAACCACGGCAACTTGATGTTGAACTCACACTCTGATTCATCAGGCAGTTATTTTATAGCACATCGTGCCTCGACTCATCTCCTCGCAGATGCATCAAGGTGACAAATGTTGGCAATAAGGGAGAACATTATCAGAGTTATTTGACTCAGTTCTGTTTAAAGGATCTCCTTTATGTGGGCATAGACACTCACACTCAGAAAAAGATGGAGAAAACACCGAGACACCGGGGCTGGGAGGGAAAATCTGACTGTCAGCAGCCAGGAATGAGAATTTTTAATCAAGCACAGCCCTCTTGACACTCTCAGTTCTGATGCTGCTGCCAAGGCAATGCTACAAATGTATTTCTCTGCTGGCCTCTTGCAGTTCACAGAAGACTTGAAAAGTCCTGTCTCACTTCTGACCTATTGACTTTCCCTATTCCCCATCGTAGCAGGGTGATCACACAAACATTTGGATCAATTCTGTGCAGTGAACAGTCATATATTTTAAATTTATAACAGGCATGAGCAACTTTCTCTCACGAAAAAGGTTTTGTTTTTTTTTCCCCCGGTGTTTATATGATATACATGCATTTTGTAAAGGACTGACAAGCACAGATGCAGAAGGAAGTCAATCTTTAAAAAAAAAAAAAAAAAGGAAAAAGGAAAAAAAAATCATACACTCTAAAGAAAATTCAAGTACAATATGCACAGCTGGGAAAGAGGCTCTACAAGAAACAGGAAAATTTATAGGCAAGATGGTCTCTGGCAATTCTGTCCTTCATTTTGATATGCTGAGAACCAAAATGGCCCAAATTCCGAGTTTATATTTTTTGAGGAACGTAAGAGCTGAATCCAAACTTTTCAGTTTCCCCCTAATAATCAGGATCCTGACAAATGTCCAATGCTGGTGTAATCCTGCTCCCTGTTAGCCACAAAATCCTCTTCTTCAGCACGTACCATATACAGACTATTCTTAAAATTCTACCCGTATAAACTAGACTTTTGAGAAGCTGAAATTTGAGTTCTGTTTGTATGACCTGAGACAATAAGATATCAGAAAGCACAACTGCCAGCAGGCTTGGAGAGGCAACAGCTTGAAAACCTGACACAGCCAGGTTTGGTAAAAGGCTGATTGTGACACTTCCACAAGCGCTGGAGCCAGGCTGGGAGAGCTGGGGATGGTCACCTGGAGAAGAAAAGACTCCAGGGAGACCTGAGAGCTCCTTCCAGGGCCTAAATGGGCTCCAGGAGAGCTGGAGAGGGACTGGGGACAGGGGATGGAGGGACAGGACAAGGGGAATGGCTTTAAACTGAAGGATGGTTGGTTTAGATTGGATATTGGGAAGGAATTGTTCCCTGTGAGGGTGGGCAGGCCCTGGCACAGGTTGCCCAGAGAAGCTGTGGCTGCCCCATCCCTGGAAGTGTCCAAGGCCAGGTTGGACGGGGCTTGGAGCACCCTGGGCTGGTGGAAGGTGTCCCTGCTCATGGCAGGGGGAGGGACTGGATGAGCTTTAAGGTCCTTTCCAAAGCAAACCATTCTGGGATTCCGTAATCTCTGTCAATACATGGCCTGTCTCATCTTCCCGTAAAAATAAAGCAGGACTAGCTGCAAGAACCACTCTTCCCTAGAGAATTTGGGAGAAAAGATTGTAAAAACTGCTGAGTAAGGGTTGCATGGCCTAGAGGGGCACAGCACCCACACAGTTTTTGACCAAGTGCCTCCTACAGTGCACAGGAACCCAGAAAAATGGGGTTTTACACCATAATTGACTGGATCATGTGGCACAGCATTCCACTTCTGGGCATCTTTCTCAACTCTTCTCTTTTTAATTCGAATAATATGTAGATTATCCTACCCTAAAGAGCTACTCAGAACCTGTACTGTGTCTAACACAATACAGTCCTGAGCTGCACTGGGGGAGGTGAGTGTTTCAGTGACAGAAAAAGTTAGGGAGTGTTTCACTTTTACAGGCTCATATATAAAAATAACGAGCTTTCCTCTGGGAGAAAAAAAAAAATCAGCTTTTATAAAAAGTTCCAAGCAATAATTACGATTTTATTTTTGCCACCCACCAAAAATGAATCACAATCTCTTAGCAGTGACAACAGCCTTTTGTGCAACTGCTGACAATTCTGGGGAGAGTGTGGAGCCTGAATCCAGCACTGACAACACCAGCAAGTAAAGTACCCATCCACCAAAAAGCACTTAGTAAAATAATTAGTTGCTAAAAAATAGCCTTACAAACAATTGTCACGGGCAAATTATTCACAGTTTCCTATTTATAGCATATGATTTTTTTTTAATGCAACACTTCTAGAGGCACAGGAGGAAACAGTAAAAGAACTGTGACTGTCTCAAGAAAAGTCCTGATAAGAGGCATGATTTTATATGACAATGGAAAAGACAAAAAACTTCCACTTATAGTTCCATGTCTGTCACAGAAAAGTACTCACTCTGGGTTTAAATGAGTTTGTCACCTACTGACTGTACCACAGGCCTTGTTTCTGCAGAGACCTGGTGTGGCAGCTCCCACCACAAACCCTTCCCGTGGTTAGTCCAGGCACGGCCCACACCAGAGGACCACACAGAACCACCTCCAGCCTGGCCATGCAGGGGAGGAAAACTTGGGAGTTCCATCGGGACAATCACTGATGCTGGATGCAAGGATATGCTGACCTAGAAAATTCAGCTGTGAATAAATTATACCCTGTAAATTGGCCTCCAAATATACACATTTTCATTTGCCTTTTCACAGAGTGAACTTGAGCAGGATTCCTGCCCTCTGGGACCTTCACAAAGTTGCTCTGAAGGCTCCAAGATCCACTATCCCATTAAAAATATCCATGTCCAGTGGAGCTTGTCTGGGCAGGATCCACCACTTAGGAGCAGAGGAGACATCATAAAAACAGCTCCCAATAGGAAAAAAATAAAACCAAACCAAACTAAACTGTCCTTTTAAAAACAAATGTGGTTTTCCTTATTATCCTTAATAAAAATTGACATATTGTGATTCAGACTCTGACAGCCTTCTTTAGGTTGAGCACAGAATTGAAGCTGATGGGACTTATTCCCAATTTATAGGCCTGTATGTGCAAATAAAAGAGATACAATCTGGCCTGGCACCAACAAATCACTTTTCACATTCTCCACTTATACAAAGAGCTGGGGAATGAATTAACATGCCACAAAGGGAAATTATTGATCAAGAGATGACTGAAAGCCTCCTAAATGTCTCCAGGCAAGAATCTGAATGAAACAAAAGATATCTTGGGGAAGCTCCTATTTAGAGCTTTGCATGTCCAGTTGGGAAAAACAGTAGCAGAAGAAACAAAAATATCATTTAGCCTCGCTGTTTTGTTTACTTCCATCCAGAAAAGTTCAAATGTCAAAGTCAACACTGAACTGAAAAAAATTAGTTTGGAGGGGGAGAAAAGCTTATCCACGCTGTGTAAAAGTTATTCTCTACGTTTACTGGATACAGAAGCATAAGCTCATTAAAACAAATTGAATATCAGGTCAATTAAACTTGGTGCTCTCAGATCAACAAGTTAGATTAATTAATATCTCGCTGGTTTTACCCTGAATAACTAAAAATGAACGTGTTATGCTCAGATGAGTCAGAAGGACGGAGGACGGGAAGACGGTAAATAAATTCCTTTTCAAAAACCCGCTCCAGCAGCAGCAACATAAAACTCCACTCTCTCCTAGTTATTAAACATAGCACCGAAAATTGGGGGATTAAACCACGAAGTGCTCTCTAGCTGGCCATAAATTTCAATTTTTCCCCTGCTTGGAGCATAATGACGCCTTGATAAGCGTCCTATTATTGATGCATCTGCAACATATCCCGTCTTTCTGGAGCTGAAGCGCTGCTCTGTAGCAGATGGTGGCCATTGTGTTTACACATCAGCACTTTATGATTGCGTTCCCTCACGTCTGCAGTAAAAAGAAAGCTGTAATTGAGTTTTTAATGGCTTTGCACATTGTTCATTAACATTACATGAGTGTGTTCTGACAAATGACAGCTGAGGAAACGTCATCACCCAGCAGACCTCGGCTGGGGCTGTTTCGCTGCTGTTTGAGAAGTGAAATTACAGCAACCATTAAAGGCTGAATGTAAACTTGAAAAGAAAGCTGTCAAAATGCTCAACTGCAAAATGAGACTTCGAAAACATTCAAAGCCAGACTCAGGCACACAATGATTTCTTTAAACAGCAAGCTTCCCCCCACCCTCAACATAAAGAAATGGATTTTCCATCAGGTGCACGAGCATGTTTTTAGACTCAGTTTTGCTTGTTGCCAAAGAACAACCCTATCTCCAAGAAAATAAGTCTGACACCTGTCCTTGTAGAACAGAGCAACATGGACTAATCTGGGTTGAAGGGGCCTCAGGTCAAGCCCCTGCTCAAAGCAGGGTCAGCTGTGAGCTTACCACTGAGTCTTCCAAACCTCCCAGGGGGACTGCCCATCCTCTGTGGAAAACCTGCTCCATTGCTTGACTGCCCTCAGAATTTTTCTTTATAGTCCAATATAATCAAATATAATCCAAAACCTCTCATTCCAGTTTCCCTTTGGCTCTCATCCTCCAGGCACCCACTGCAGTAAAGATTCTAAGGTGAATATTCCTGATAATCTCCTGGTAGGTAGGAATGGATCTGGGAGGTGTGATTTCCCTTTGTAGGGGTGCTTTGACCCTTTCCCAGTGTTTCATCCCCAATGGACTGGGATTAGGGTCAGAGCCAGCTCACTATCCTGTACCCTGACCTGGAAGCCCTTAATCACAGGTATTCCTACAGAAGGACAGGTCAAAGCACAGACCCCTCTGCCAGCCAGGCAACCTTTCCTAGGAAAGTTTCCACTGACTGCTTTTGCACAGTTTTTGGTAAAGGACATATTTGTAATACTGCAAAGTCAATCTGCATGTCACAGAACAGATACTGAAAACTATCTGTGCTAAGTGTGAAAAAACAGGTTTAAGGACAATATAAGAAGAAGTCCATCTACCTCAACACTTGGTTTCCAGCAGTGACAAAGTGGCCACTCTAAGCAGAACGCAAGAATCAGGGCACTGTGAAGCAGAATTTACCATTTCAAGTTTCTGGCAGTCAGCAATATCAAGACTTTTAAGGTCAAAGCTCCATCTATCCCTGTCATTGATTAGCTACACACTGATGATCTTCACATCATCTTTCTTGAGTCAGTCTGGGGTAAGACTCTGTCAACAAGCTCTAGAGTTTAATTATACATTATGCTGGATAAAATAAGTTAATATTTCTATGCACTTGCCTTAAGCTACTGTCACTTAATCTGTGGTTCCTATTTTATGAAAATTTATGATTGCCTACCTGCTCAACACTTCCCACTTTTTTATATCCCTATTCATGTATAACAAGGGAACAAGGCTCAGAAATCTCTTTCCCTGACTGATGTACTACAGATATCAACATTTGTATAAACTCAGAATTAAACAAGGTGTATCTCATAACCATATCCCTTTTCCAAGTATGAGGACAAAATCAGACCCATGGGTTTTATTTCTCAAATGTGAGTCATACTGAATTAATCTACTAGTGAAATAAAAAGAGTTTGATTCACAGACAAATATGAATATAAATGGCAAGTTGAGTTCGTATCATTCATGAGCACAATTCATTCACTTGGGAAATTGTTGGATAACAGGGAAGTATTTTTTAAAGAGACAGTCTACCATTTGTAAAGAGCTTTTCTTCTGGAAATTAATGTCATGAAAAGAACTGTGGGGGGATTTTTGGTACGAAAAATCTCAGAAAAAGACTGATGCCATATTTCTTCAGTCACTGCAAATATTTGCTTTAATTATTTAGAGAAAGTGAAGACTGTGGCATAAACACTTCACCAATCCTTCCTGGGAGATGAGGTGTGTGACAAAAGCAGGTCTGGTTTGCTCATTTCCAAAATATCCTTGGGAGGGGACAAGTTTGCAACTCTCTTACTTTATATATAAACCCAAATAATTATAGAACAAGACTCAGAATTAGGAAAACCAAGTTTCCCACGGGTTCATAACTGCCAGCTGCAGATTTTTGCCTTGATTCCACTCAATTCCAGTGGCATCCAGACACTGCTGCCTGTAGAATACATGTAGTTTGTTATCAAACTGCACTCCTTTTACAGATCTTTTCCAAAATCTGAATAGTGGTGACCCACAGACATTGCAAGATGATCCCAACCCAGGAATGGCCTCCAGCCAAGTAACAGCTGCCCTTTATCCACCCCTGATGTAAATGCTGAAGCAAGATACTGCATCATCTGCATCCCAGATGGGAAATATTAAACCCCTGAGAGAAGAAAAAAGACAAAAAAATATAATTGATTACACAGAAAGAAAAAAAAAATCACATTTTAGCAGCTTGCTGGGGGATCAGGAGTCACCAAACCCTCTTCAACTACAAAATCCAGATGAGAAGTGATCAAATGACTGATAAACCAACAAGTGCCTAATTAGCAGAGGGCTTTAAGGAGGATAATGGGATTGCTGGAGGGGGCTGTGGAGCAGGGAGCTGGGAAGGAGCCTATTTGTTAATGGCATGCTCTTTTCACCTTGCAAGAGTATTTAAATCACCAACTGAAAACAGCTCCTCCCCTGCTGTTGTTAAAAAGCATTTTTATAATGTAACTTCACCACTGCTCTGCAGTTACAGTCATGTGGCAACTGTTCTGCAAACCACAGAATCCCAGAATGGTTTGGGTTGGAAGGGAATGTAAAGATCATCTCCTTCCACCTCCTGCCGTGGGCAGGACACCTTCCACTAGCTCAGCTTGCTCCAAACCCTATCCAACCCGGCCTTGAGCACCTCCAGGGATGGGCTATCCTTCCATGACATGTATCTCATCCTCATCTCTAGGCTCCACTGTTATTTCCAGAATTTTCTCCCCACATTTCATAAACTTTTCATTAACAAAAGTCCAATTGCTGAAAGCCTGGGTTCACTGAGGAGCAAAAAACTGTATGTGCTGTAGAATCAGAAACAATTCTATAAATCTCAACAGTGACAAACTTTTTAATAGATTCATTGCCAGCATTCAGAGTTGCTAAGGTCACTGCAGTAGTATCCCTCACCAGTGTCCTTATTCCATTATTTATAAACATGGTATGAATTGTTTGGCAGTGCTATTATAAAAAGAAAAAGGTCCATTAGCACTGGAGCCACAACAGTCTATCAAGTAAAGCCATCTTATAATAATAAACAAACAATTCTCTGTAAACAATAGACAAGAATTCTCTGCAAATTTAATTATCTTTGTTACATCATTTTTCAAAACTGATGAAAATGTAAACTAAACCCTGGAAACTGTTTATTTGCTTTTTAATTCCAGCAGCCTGGCAACTACTTATCCTACCAATCACTATCCTACCACTTCGGTAAAACACAGGCAATTGATTTAAACACTTAATAATGTTTAGGTTATTAAATGGGCAAATTAAAAAAAAAAAAAAAGGGGGGGAATGGCCATAATTTAACATAATATCTTTGTTTATAGACATCACAAATCTCGTTCTTAGCACCCAAGAGCTTTATTACAGCTGAGCCTTGAAAGTGAAGGCCCCCAGAAATGAGTTGTAGGGACACAAGTCAGCCTTTGCTCAGAGCCTCACACACAAACGCTGTTCAAGAAGGCTCAGCATTCAGCTGAACACCAAATCTGACCTCACATGATTTAACTTGTGGCATAATCTGCTGCCAAATGCACCTTTCTCTCATGGAAACGGCAGTACTTCAGTAAGTCTCAATAAACACCCTCTGAAAAATTCGCATCAAAAATTTAGGTTCAAGATACGTAACTGTGAAATGGTTTGGGTTGGAAGGGACCTTAGAGGTCATCTCATTCCACCCCCTGCCATGGGCAGGAATACCCTCCACTAGCCCAGGTTGCTCCAAGCCCCGTCCAAGCTGGCCTTGGACACTTGCAGGGATGGGGCAGCCACAGCTTCTCTGGGCAACCTGTGCCAGTAATGAGCATAATTTATATTAAGATGCTAAATAACTCTCTTAGGATGAAATAACAACAATAAAGGAGCGTTCAGAGATAGGGATCAGCAAAGACTTTCTCAAAAAAGTAATTGCTACTTATTCTGCAGCCCTCAGCTTCGTATCCAAAGACGGCACTTATTTTAAAAATTAAATTCTGTATCCTATTAAAACACAATGGTTAAAAATACAAATCTCTTCAAGCAGGTAGATATAGACTCAAAGAAAATGTGTTTTAGATTGGTGAATATAAGCAACTCAGTAATTAAGTTACTGCATCTCCACCATTGCAACATGAGCTCCTCAGAGGGGGCAGCAAGACTAAGTCAAAAAAAGTCTGCTGTTCCTTATTATAAAAACTGTCAGCAGAAACATGATTTGAGATGCCTAAATGTACATGACACGCACAAAATCAAGATTAAAACCTCTGTTTTCAAATGCTCTCTTTCCCGTTAATGTCTGATATCTGTAATGGTCAAAAGACATGAAAAAAAAAAACCTAATAACCCATGATTATCCTCACAGACTGTTGTGCATTATCCCCATACAATGGCTGATCAATTAAGCCATTACAAACTCAACAACAGTCTTTTTCCAGGACAGCCTTTGTTCTCAACTTCTATTTTGTGTTGACCTTATTTTCCAACTCCGACTTTTCTTTGAACGCATCCTTTTATTTTCACCTAATTCTCTCCTCTAGCAACATTTTAAAAGCTAAAAGACTACAAACTGCATTCTGCCTTCCTCTCCCTTCCCAAGGACGCAGCAGATTGCTCCATGCAGCCTCGTTCGTGAGGGTTGTGTGGATGGATGGCTCCAGGTTCATAACAAGGCTTGATTTATTTTGGTTTGATTTGGCTGCCCTAAATCCACATTACCAGGTGGTTGTCCTGGTGTTGCTCAGGGTTCTCAGCACTGGCCTACTGGGTTTAAAAAAGTCCTGCTGTGTCTCCAACGCCTTGCGAGACCATCAGCCAAGACAGCTCTTACTAAGTTAATAAACT
>NW_020955317.1:619631-621551 GCF_003031625.1 Empidonax traillii
TGCAGCCTCGTTCGTGAGGGTTGTGTGGATGGATGGCTCCAGGTTCATAACAAGGCTTGATTTATTTTGGTTTGATTTGGCTGCCCTAAATCCACATTACCAGGTGGTTGTCCTGGTGTTGCTCAGGGTTCTCAGCACTGGCCTACTGGGTTTAAAAAAGTCCTGCTGTGTCTCCAACGCCTTGCGAGAGCATCAGCCAAGACAGCTCTTACTAAGTTAATAAACTGTGATTATCTTCTTGCTGCTGTGTTTAATTAAAACTGACATCACATCTAAATCGCTGGGCCAGTTGGACCCTAAAGGTTGAACCAACAAAGGACTTTGTGGAAGCCACTCTAGAAGCGCCTTTGGCATCTTCAAGGCAGCTGCCAAAAGTATTTTGGTGAAAACACGGCTTTACTGGGAAGAACTGAACTCCAGAGCTCAAGCACATATTTATTTTCAATACATCAGCCTCTTTCTTTGCTTAATCACTAAGGACAAATAGCTAAATATATTTTATTACATAATTCTGGAGTATTAGAAGTGGTTTACATGTCAGGCAGAATTAAATGTCTCATTAGTAGGCACGCAGCTCCATTGCCAGCCAACATTTATGATCTCTGCAACTCCTGTAACGTTTCCATATGTTTTGTATATGTAACATTTTCTAGGAGACTGGAGAGGGATTATTCCCTTTTATATCTGTGGCAGAAAACACAGATTAAACACAACGCCAAGAGGCAACTACAGCAAACGACGTCTGAAGAGGAACTGTCTCTTCAACAGTTTGTTTTTACATAACTGTGTTGGAACCATCTGGTCACTTCTGTGCACGTTCAAGGAATCAGCACTACAGCTCCAAACCCAGACTGTGTGTTAAAGGTTATGGGCTGAGCTATTTTTGCATCAGGCTCTCGATGAGCTCGCTTTGGGTGCTGCTGTTCCGGCTGCGCCGCAAAGTAACCTGGGATGGAATTTTCGGCACAGAGAGTTCCAAAATAATTCAGGCAACCTCACAAGCCACCTCAGAGTGTGGCAGCACAACTGTTTCTCAAAAGGAGCAGCCCTGAAGTGCCAAGGCAGAGGCTGGTGCAGACCCCAGTGGGGGCGTGCTGGCACAGGAGGAAGGAGCCACAATCATCCCAACCCACGGCTTCCCCAGCTGTGATCCCTGTCATCTGCTCATTCCCATGGGAACTAAAGGAGACCAGATTTTTTCTTTTAAACACGTTTGTTTGCCTGTCTTAACTCCTGTTATAGCCACAGCAACCTGAACAGGGGGTTGGTTACTAGCAGCACCCTCTTTTTCGGGGGTGCCCACTCTTCAGGGGCACATTTTCTAGCTGGATGTTACTGACTGACATTTCAGGGAGATAAAAGAAAATGCTACCTTGGAGTAGCTCAGTTGCCAACAGTCCTGGCATTCAGAGAAGGTTTCCACAATAAAACACTAATTTAATTCAAATAGAAGATATTTCTCCATCACGTTACTAATTTGGTGACTGGTTCACACCACGAGACAATCGCTGTGCTTCAAAAAACCATAAAACATAGACTTGCAATTCAAGATTATTAAACTAGATCCATCATAACACAAATGCCTAATTATTATTTAAGGAAACATCTGATAGTTACTGAAACTTCACAAACATTTTTGCTTAAATAACTCAAGTTTTGTTCAGCACAAGGCATTTCTCTGAGTAGCTTGAAATATGCTGTCTTTGAGCCACTGTGTATTTGCCCCTGTTTCGGGAGCCCCCGGTGGTCCAGGGGAAAATTCACTGCACTGTCACTGCAGAGATCCGGGTTCGATTCCCGGTCGGGGCCCCTCCCCGGGCAGATGGAGCTCGTTAGCCCGTAAGGCAATCCATCTACGTCCTGAGGACCTCGCTGCCACCGTCCAAGCGTGCTTGGCCCCGGCAGATGAACCTCAGGATT
>NW_020955317.1:621572-624966 GCF_003031625.1 Empidonax traillii
TGCAGCCTCGTTCGTGAGGGTTGTGTGGATGGATGGCTCCAGGTTCATAACAAGGCTTGATTTATTTTGGTTTGATTTGGCTGCCCTAAATCCACATTACCAGGTGGTTGTCCTGGTGTTGCTCAGGGTTCTCAGCACTGGCCTACTGGGTTTAAAAAAGTCCTGCTGTGTCTCCAACGCCTTGCGAGACCATCAGCCAAGACAGCTCTTACTAAGTTAATAAACTGTGATTATCTTCTTGCTGCTGTGTTTAATTAAAACTGACATCACATCTAAATCGCTGGGCCAGTTGGACCCTAAAGGCTGAACCAACAAGGACTTTGTGGAAGCCACTCTAGAAGCGCCTTTGGCATCTTCAAGGCAGCTGCCAAAAGTACTTTGGTGAAAACACGGCTTTACTGGGAAGAACTGAACTCCAGAGTTCAAGCACATACTTATTTTCAATACATCAGCCTCTTTCTTTGCTTAATCACTAAGGACAAATAGCTAAATATATTTCATTACATAATTCTGGAGTATTAGAAGTGGTTTACATGTCAGGCAGAATTAAATGTCTCATTAGTAGGCACGCAGCTCCATTGCCAGCCAACATTTATGATCTCTGCAACTCCTGTAACGTTTCCATATGTTTTGTATATGTAACATTTTCTAGGAGACTGGAGAGGGATTATTCCCTTTTATATTTGTGGCAGAAAACACAGATTAAACACAACGCCAAGAGGCAACTACAGCAAACGACGTCTGAAGAGGAACTGTCTCTTCAACAGTTTGTTTTTATATAACTGTGTTGGAACCATCTGGTCACTTCTGTGCACGTTCAAGGAATCAGCACTACAGCTCCAAACCCAGACTGTGTGTTAAAGGTTATGGGCTGAGCTATTTTTGCATCAGGCTCTCGATGAGCTCGCTTTGGGTGCTGCTGTTCCGGCTGCGCCGCAAAGTAACCTGGGATGGAATTTTCGGCACAGAGAGTTCCAAAATAATTCAGGCAACCTCACAAGCCACCTCAGAGTGTGGCAGCACAACTGTTTCTCAAAAGGAGCAGCCCTGAAGTGCCAAGGTAGAGGCTGGTGCAGACCCCAGTGGGGGCGTGCTGGCACAGGAGGAAGGAGCCACAGTCATCCCAACCCACGGCTTCCCCAGCTGTGATCCCTGTCATCTGCTCATTCCCATGGGAACTAAAGGAGACCAGATTTTTTCTTTTAAACACGTTTGTTTGCCTGTCTTAACTCCTGTTATAGCCACAGCAACCTGAACAGGGGGTTGGTTACTAGCAGCAGCCTCTTTTTCGGGGGTGCCCACTCTTCAGGGGCACATTTTCTAGCTGGATGTTACTGACTGACATTTCAGGGAGATAAAAGAAAATGCTACCTTGGAGTAGCTCAGTTGCCAACAGTCCTGGCATTCAGAGAAGGTTTCCACAATAAAACACTAATTTAATTCAAATAGAAGATATTTCTCCATCACATTACTAATTTGGTGACTGGTTCACACCACGAGACAATCGCTGTGCTTCAAAAAACCACAAAACATAGACTTGCAATTCAAGATTATTAAACTAGAGCCATCATAACACAAATGCCTAATTATTATTTAAGGAAACATCTGATAGTTACTGAAACTTCACAAACATTTTTGCTTAAATAACTCGAGTTTTGTTCGGCACAAGGCATTTCTCTGAGTAGCTTGAAATATGCTGTCTTTGAGCCACTGTGTATTTGCCCCTGTTTTAATCAAACAGGCTCAGTACACTGAAAGGACACATAATTTGCAATATTTTATCATGATTCACTTCTTTTTGATATTATTCAGTAACAGGATTACCAGCATCTACAAAGGCTGTTCCTCCCATGTGCTTTCTCGAGCTGTTTGCCTGTGTAAATATATTTTACTAAATGGCCCAAAAGTACAGAGAGATTTATTTCCTGTGGACTGCAGTTCATTTAGGACCAAACAGTGTTTTATGCACGTTGTTAAATTTTTATTAGAAATTAATGGCATCTACTGAATCACATTTTCTGGTCCAGATTTTCCTGCTGAAAACCATCAGGGCAGGGCACTGCAAGAGCCATTCTGAGCTCTGCAGGGGATGGCAGATTGACTTGATACCACTGCTTGGATGGAAACTTCAAATACCAGAACTGCCAAGTTCTTTGATCCATCTAAAACTGTCTTTTTCCCCACCTGGTATCTGCCCCAGCAAAATGACTTATTCATATGGTCTTAAACACATCGAACTAAGAGGGTTTCATTTGAGTAACAGGTGAAGACAACCACGTGACAAACATTGCACCGTCCTGGGCACTTTGCTTAAATGGATCCCAGGATGGGTCAGGTTGGAAGGGACCAGAGCGGGTCATGTGGTCCCACCTCCCTGCTCCAGCAGGGTCATCCCAGAGCACATAACACAGGATTGTGTCCAGATGGGTCTGGGATATCTCCAGTGAGGAGACTTCACACCCTCTCAGGTCTCTGTTCAGTGCTGGGTCACTGCTCAGTAAAGAAGTTCTTCCTCTTGTCCAGCTGGAGCTTCCTGGGCATCAGTTCCTGCCCGTTCCTCTCATGCCATTGCTGGGCCCCCCCGAGCAGAACCTGGTCCATCCTCTGCCCCCTCCCTGCAGCCCCTGACACACCCTGGGGAGATCCCCTTCTCAGTGTCTCTTCTTGAGAACAATTCTCAACAAATTTTCCTCTCAGACTCTACCTATCTAATGGCCCATATTCTCCCACTGAATGCAATTTAATGGGACACTTGGGCCACCAGTTGTTAACCCTCTGCCACATTTGACTATTTTCTGTCTCCACTAGTCTCCAAACCCTGCAGAGAATTTTGTTTCCCTCTGAGGATTACTTTATATAATAAACTCTGAGGAGATGTTACAAAAGCTTCAAAATCTCTGGTAAATCCATTATTATTTAATGCATTATTACCCTGGCACAGCAATTTGTGCACAACAGAAAGTCATAGTCTTCCTCTGCTGGTTAGTTCTGCTGTGCTGGACTCAGCCTAAGTGGATTCATCTATTTGTTATTGTTTCAATAATTTTCCCTCCAAACTTTCTAGGACCATGCCATTTTCTTTTCTTGAAATTAAAAAAAAAAAAAAAATCTCACTGTTCTTCTTTGTACTGGCCAATTAAACAGCTATGAAATAACACATTACCAGAACAGCCACTTCACTTTAAAATTTCCTCAGATGATCAAAGTGTTGTTGTTCCTCACCAAAACTGGTCCATTGCACAACAGTGCCTTGGTCTGACATCCAAGAGAAAGGTCCATAAAAAGACATGGTAATTTCTAGAATTAAGACTAGTGCAAAGGAGTCATTTGGACCCTCTCAAGTGTAGGTTTTTCTCCAAGTGAAGCAGCTAATTACTGATGTTCTCACTGACTC
>NW_020955317.1:625829-632353 GCF_003031625.1 Empidonax traillii
TCCTCACCAAAACTGGTCCATTGCACAACAGTGCCTTGGTCTGACATCCAAGAGAAAGGTCCATAAAAAGACATGGTAATTTCTAGAATTAAGACTAGTGCAAAGGAGTCATTTGGACCCTCTCAAGTGTAGGTTTTTCTCCAAGTGAAGCAGCTAATTACTGATGTTCTCACTGACTCACTAGTTCTCCTTCCTGGCAATTGAGAGATTTAAATAAACCTCTTAACTTATTCTGAAGTTCTCTCTTCACCCCAATCTCAAGTGTCCACACTACAGTTTGAAATTATTCTTAGCAGACTCCTTTTCATTTTTTAATAGCACTTTTATCCTCAAAGTTTACATTCAGGTGAAAGGCTGAGAGAATTGGGGCTCAGCCTGGAGAAGAGAAAGTTCTTGGGAGACCTTAGAGCTCCTTCCAGAACTTGGAGTGACAGGGCAAGGAGGAATGGCTGCCCACTGCTGAGGGCAGGATGAAATGGGAAATTCGGGAGGAATTCTCCCCTGTGAGGGTTGGGGAGGCCCTGGCACAGGTTGCCCAGAGAAGCTGTGGCTGCTCCATCCCTGGAAGTGTCCAAGGCCAGGTTGGACAGTGCTTGGAGCATCCTGGGCTAGTGGAAGGTGTCCCTGCCCATGGCAGGGAGTTGGAATAAGGTGATTTTAAGGTTCCTTCCAACCCAGACCATTCTGGGATTCTGTGTTTGACACACTTCATGATCCAAGCTATAACTGGCAGTTGCACATGAAACCTCAGCTTAATTCTTCCGCTGAAAGCAATGGCAAGGTCTGCACGTACTTCACAAAAAGAGCAGCTCTCCAAAACACTCTCAATTCACTAATTCTATTAATCAAAATTGTTGTAATTTAAGCAGGTATAAAACATTTTGAGGGATTACACATTTTTCCTCATTAACAGACAAAAACAGCAGGAAAGGTTCCTGGCATAAATAGAAATAAAAACTCTGAATTAAATATCTTGGAACAAAATAAAACAGTGAGACTTGATTGGATGTTAGGCAATTATAGCAGAGCATTTCAGATGGCCAAGAGGTAAAGTGAAAACTTCAGTCATGTTCTCAGAACCTGTATGCAGCTTCAGAACTGGCACAAGTTCAAAAGGGAACAGAGATTTTTCCACAGGCAAGGCTTATCCCACAGTTTCAAGACTTTGCAGCTGAAACAGGTTGTAAACACCTTGAATAGAAGGAACTCAAATTAAAACATACTTGAGCAGTTCTCCAGGGTTCTGATCCTGCCCTAAATGACCCAGACAAATGAACCTCTCCCCTGAACTCCACATGATCGGCATCAGTGCCAAATTATTAACAAGCATTTTCTCAGTAGGATTATCTGTCTCTGAAAAATAATTACTCCTCATGGCCTTGCAAACAAACAAGCCATTTATGTGGGATTTACACTGAGTTAACTAGAATTTTCACAAATTCCTGCAACCAGGCTGACCTTCTAAGCACATGGATGCAATTAAGCGTTCAGTTTTCCCATTAATCTCCACTACACAAATCCAGTCCAGGATCTTACTCCCACTCCTCCCAGTTTATTATATCAAGTTCTAGACTTACTGAAGAGTTATTTGTGTTCCAGACAGCTCCCAGAGCCGACATTGTCCTGACATGGATTTTGGGATAGAGGTTTTCCTGACATCCACACCCTGTTCATTTTTAGAACGCAGTTTAAACAGCCAGGGGAGTTTCCAGCAAACCAGCATGATTTTCATCCACCCTTTCACTTACAAGTTCCAACTAAGAGCTGAAGGAAGAGAATTTGGATCCCATCCTCCACATATATACACAGAAATGTGCCCCTGAGGTTCCTGTCAGCCTCTGGCCATGAGACTGTTTAATCCACTGTAACTCTGGATGTATATTAGATTTACCAAAATCAATTGCTGTGTGACAGTTATTCACTGTACTTGTACTGCCACTGGAAATGTTGCTTGGTGTCATTTATTCCCTTACTTCTTCAGCTGCCTCCACAACACCAAACTAAGCATTAAAGGCATGTCTTGCTTGTAAGAAAATACATTACTGGAAAAGCATGTGTGTGTCTGCATGTCAGGCAGGTACAAGTTGCTGATATTTCCCTGAAGTGATTAAAGTTCTCAGATCTCTTCATGCAAGAACACTACCCTGATAACCTCATCTTTTGCAGATCCATCCCTCAAATCTTCAAAATATTTGTCAAATAAGCGTTCAGAATTTTTTACTGATCTCTACAGGCAGCACAGGAATCAGCAGGATACTTTAACCTAAATCACCTTGGCATAAGAAGGCAACTCAGAAGGAAAACTGAGTGCCACTGTTGCTTTCCAGATTGTACTCACCCAGACAGCTTTGGAGACAAAAGTCACAGGAGAAATAAGAAAATACCCCCAAAGGCATAGCTGAATAGGATTACTTCCTTCAACAGTTTAATACTATATACAACAGATCATTGTAAAATCTTATTTATTAATATTACTTAATATTAACACAGTCCAAAAAATAGGCAGCTAGAAATGTAGCAGTGTTAATAGTAGAAACTTTGGGTGGATGTTAAACAACTTCTCCCCTTCTGGAGTTCCCTTCCCCTTTGCTTGACTGCAACCCTGCAGGGGAGCAGGGTCAGCACACATACTCCATCCATAGTACTAAAATGACACTCCAGTCACAGGTGAACACCTAATAAAGATTAAATCAGAAAGTTTATACCTCTGAAAAAACAACAATCTCCATGTTTATCACAAAATGGTTTGTGTTGGAAGAGGGACCCTAAAGATTACCTTGTTCCAACCCCCCTGCCACGCAGTTTTTACTTCGGAGGTTTTACTGACACGTAATCAGAGTAACCTGTAGAATTTTCTCATGACTTCATCATTCACACAAACCACTGCCACACTAAACTCATTGTGATGAGTAATCTCATGAAACACATCGTATTTTCCTTTAAATGACAGTGCATGTACAGCTAGCCAACTGTATTGCCAGGATACTCAATTTACCATGAACAGTGGTATCACATGCAGGATAACTTGAGTATTTCTCAGTCTACCAAAATTTCTCAAAAAAAAAATACAAATACAAAGGTATTTAGTCTGTCTCCTCTTGTTATTTGATGAAGCACTGAGATGCACTGGAACACAGAACCTGAACACTGCGTGTGTGTGCCACTAATCCTTCAAGTTTGGCATCTTAATGGTGTCGGTGACCTGTAATAACTGAGAGGACAGAAATGCTGTAAACACACACACAAAGAGCTCACTGCTGTTCCACACATAGAACTATTCCCTTCCCAACTCTATAAAGCACTGAGAAAAATATGCTGCATTAAAACAAACACTTTGTCTCAAATAACAGTAAAAATGCTAATAGCTTAAGGCACAGTCCCTCTTAATGCTCTGCTCAAAACGGCCCTATCAGCACACCATTCTCAGTGGCTGAGTAAGGAATGCACCCGAGATGGACTCTACTGACTGGGATAGAAATGCAAAAACTACCAGTGAAATAACAAAGCTCTTTTCCCTTTGTTTAGAGTCCTCTCACTTTGGTACAGAGTGATGGGAGGTACCAGAGCCACCAGAGTGTGAGCAGTCCCCCCACCTGACAATTGCCCTTGCAGATTTGCCTGCTTGTACTGGAAGGAAGAACCCAATTTCCAAAGCTCCAGGCAGTCCATTTAAAACACAACTTCCAATTTTGAGCACATACCACTAGTGCAGCTTGTGCTTTGAGGACACACAGTTATGTTTGACCCTCGTAAGGCTCAGCCTATTCCACTAGAAACTGGTAACATGCCCAGGTTTATATCTGTAAAATATCTTTATGATACTTTGACTTCATAGTGCTGTAGACACTGCTAGTTAAATGTAACTCCTTTAAAAAAAGATAAAAATCTTTAAGAATCTTATCTTATTTTTCTTTCTCTTTAAAATATTGCTTCTATTATCACTCCATTTTCAGCAGTTCAAGATTTCTTTAGCTAGTGTATTGTGACAATGCATAAATGAATTAACAAGAATTAAGATAATTTGCCCCATTTGGCTTAGTTTCTACTTTGCACTCACACAGCCTCTGCCAAGGGGACTAATTTGGAAGAACAGCGGAGTGCAATTTCTTCCAGTTCACAGAATCAGTCAGACTCAGCATGGAACTGTTTCCCTATCAGTTCTCTAAGAGCTGGGTTTCTAAAGAATATATCCTTAACCCTCTTGGAATTCTCTGGGTCATTAACATACTTGTTTTTCCCTAATATATTTATATTACATGTCAGTGTAAAAGACTGTTTTAACCACTTGCTGTTTAGGAAACTAGTGAACAAATCTACTTCATCCACAATGATGCTGGAAATGAAGCAGCAAGAAGCATCTAAAATTCCACACAGCACCAAGTTCTGAATTTTTTGTTGTTGGTGTTGTTTGTTGGTGTTATTTTTTTTAAGAAATGTAAAATAAAAGTCTGGACAGCAAATCTGACACATTAACAGCAGCACATGTGCCAAGGATTATGACCAACACTGTGACAATACTGGAAATTAAAGACATCAAGCATGAACTGCAGCAACAGCAATGAAAGCAAAACACTGATGCTTTTCAGTAGAGCATCCACTCCCTCCTACAGCTCCAGGCACCTTTAAAGTACAGTTTGTACTACAAGTACAATTTTTAAGTGCCTGTTGCTTGTCCATTTCTGCGTTTTGGAGCACTGTGTGCCTGGGTTTGGGTGCAGTCCCAGCCCATGGCAGGGGGATTAAAACCAAATGATCTTTAAGGTCCCTTCCAAACCAAGCCTTTCTATGATTCTGTGATCCATATGTACATGATTTCATAGGATTTCATGTACTCAGCCACACAGGTTTACAGACAAAGTTTCAAAGATGCTTAAAATGTGAAGTGCTACTTATCTGTAACTTGGAAAAAAGTATTAATTTAAAAACTTATCAAGCTCTCAGAGATGCTGTTATTGGTATTTTGATGTCTAAGATGTTCTACAGGTAATTCAAGCCACCTTTTTGGGTTTCTCTCCTCAGCATGATGCTTCCAAGCACTATGTGCAGAACTCTGTGGGAATATCCAGACAAGGATAGTGAGGGCTCGACACCCAGGCCCAGGAGCTGCTGGGCAGCTGGTGAACACCTGATCACTCACCTTCCCCACACCAAACACCCCCCAGGTCTTCAAAAACATTCAAACCACACGCTTTATATCGAATTCCAAGTATTCTGCCCACCACTGTGGCATTACTGAAAAGTAACAACACTGATAACAAAGTGCAGCTGAAGAAGTTTTAGGCTTGTTACACAGGGGCAAATCACAAGAAAAATAAATTCTATCCAGATACTGCACTGAATTTCTCAACTGTTGCAGCTCAGCCCCTGTCCTTGCTAAAGGCCACAGTGAAAGCAGAGACGAGGCTGCCTGTGCCAAGGTGGAGACAGTGGCAAGGGAGGATCCCCAGGACTCATTCCTCACATTTATCTCTCAGAGCCAGGGAAGAGGTGTGATGTGACACTTCACTTCGCTCAGGCTGACAAAACAGCCAAGGTGGCCACAGGAGAAACCACAAACTGGTTTTTCTCCTCCAGCCTCTCAGTCCCCAACCAGGAGTGACTCCAATGGCCAGTGCAGGAATGAAGCCATGAAATCAGTTCTGTCCTCCTGCAAACCTCCCAGCAGCCTTTTAAAAATCAGCATTTCCCTAATAAATGTAAATATTGAGAGAACAGTTCCTCCTTCAAAGCAAAGACAGAGTGAACATTAAGGTCGACCTGAAATTAGTTCTATTGGTTTTTATTTCATTGGTGTGAGATTGTAGGTTTTTTTTTTTTTTACTTCAGATAAAGAATATAAAATTGACAGTCCCTGTTTGATAAGCAACTAATTAGCCTGGTATTTTCTCTTTAGATTCAGCTAGCCTGCAATGCTTTCAAATAAAATAGTACAAGAAATCTTCAACCAAACAGTTGCAGAATAACACCTTTCAAAGATACCCTTCTAAGGCTGGGTAATTAGTTAGCAACCTTGAAACCTTCAAACTGAAGATATTTTAGGCTTATTATACATGGGAAAAAAATCACAAGAAAGGGAAATTCGACTCAGCTACTGAGAATCACAGCAAATTTGCTGCTGCTTGAAGTTATGCTACCAGAGAATTTGTTGCTCAGACAAGTTTTAAACAAGCCCAGGATCTGAAGGTCACCTCCAACACCATAAAACTCAGAATTTCGCTTCTTTCATGAATCAGTAGAGACACTTTCCTCACGTTTTGTTGCCCTGATACCTCAGCTTCATTGGGGATTTGCCCCTTTCTGCCCTAAAGATGTTGCAAAATTGAAAGCAGATGCAAAAAGTGTAAAAAGGAAAACAAGTTGTCCTTCTTCCCCAAAGTGCCCAACCAGTGCAGTTCCCCTGATTAAAGGCAAACACCACGGAACGTGTGCCCTAATTAATGGAGAGACATGTCCTTAGTGTTCTAAAGTCAGAATTGCTCACATTTATTACCCCACCACGGAGTGTAGCAGCGTAATTTAGTCCC
>NW_020955317.1:632597-635008 GCF_003031625.1 Empidonax traillii
AAGGAAAACAAGTTGTCCTTCTTCCCCAAAGTGCCCAACCAGTGCAGTTCCCCTGATTAAAGGCAAACACCACGGAACGTGTGCCCTAATTAATGGAGAGACATGTCCTTAGTGTTCTAAAGTCAGAATTGCTCACATTTATTACCCCACCACGGAGTGTAGCAGCGTAATTTAGTCCCTTATGACAGGAAGAGTACTCACTTTTGTAGTGCTTGTTGGAGTATGTGCTGGTGCATATGTTTGTGAAGAAACACGGATTTATCTTGTTCTGTCCGTATAGATTTCCTTCCATTTAATGAATAAGTCATTAGGATAACAACAGCCCAGCCCTACCCTACTCACAAAGAAGCTTTTCAAGGCTGATATTGTCTCATCTCAACATATTAACTCAAAAGTTTTATTTTTTTTTTATTATTTTCTTTGGGGTTTTTACCTCCACAAGGCATCCAGGTAGTTGTTAATGCATGTAGCAGACATACATCTATTGATTTTCTATGGTGAACGATGAAATAGAAAAGAAAAAAAACCAGAATATCTTTCTATCTCACTTGAATTTCCAATGTCCCACTCGAATCTTCATTTGAACTGTTCACCAGTCACCAGTATTATTTACAGTAGCTGTTTGACTTTGATGGAAGAGTATCCCAGAGATTCCTTCAGAAATCAGGGGATACACAGTGATCACTATACTCCAAATCCTGTGTTCACTTGCCTTTTCCCTGTTTACTGGCATGTTCTATCAGTTCTACTCAGAGTTCAAGGAGGACTTAGAACACACTCATATCTGTTCCAAATCCAATTACAAACATATTCCCCAGTCCTGACATGCTACCAGAGGATTTCAAATCCCAGGGTCAGACTTTGAGCTTCAGTTATTAACACGTAAACCAGCTGTGGGAGCTGGGCAAAATATATCTGAGCACACTGTCAACCAGTTCAAAGAACCAAGCCTTTTTAATGAACTCTGATGCAGTAATGAAAAAGGAGGTGAGAATACATTAGGAATCTCATTTAGACATCTCAGGGGTTCGGCTGCTTCTGCCAGTCATGTGCCAGCTGCCTTCCTTGCCCCCTTAAGGCCAGAGTTTTCCTGCTTATTGCCACAACATCAAAACCCAAACAAACATGAAGCTGTAACTCCCTGGAAGATTTCATCTCAGCAAGGGTAGTGTTATGCTTGGCAAAATGAATAAATCACTGATATTCTTGTGCTTTCCTGCTATGAAGTATCACTCATGGAGGAAAAAATCCACAGAAAAATGTAAAAGCATTACAAACACCTAGCTCTTCACACCAGCATTCCATGCAGGATCAGCTTTCCATGCCATGCTGCTCTACCAACCCCAGCAAGGAATGTAACAGCACATGCTTTGCATTACTCTTTTTCTGCTCATGTGGAAGCAGGATCTTGGGGAAGTAACATAAATGGCCATTCTGGCATGAACTCCACTTTTTTAGCCCATCAGGCCCATATGTTGAAGAGAAGTCCGTGGAGGTCCATGCCTCAGATCCTTGTGAAATTCTGGCAGAAGGTTATGGATGCCAGTTAAATTCCTGGCCCAGCTATTCATTTAAATGAAACAAAAAAAGGCTGTTGCGGGGGCGTGGGGGGAATTATACAAGCTCACCACCATGAGGAGGGGCTGAGCAAAACCTTGTAGGAGGTCTTTACCCAGTAACATGGACACTTGTCTCCTTTATGAATTACTCACCAATCCAGCCTGACACCTATGGAATTGGCTGGGCTCTCTAATAGCCTAAACTCTGTATGTGGCATTTTTTTTTCCAGCCGATGGGTTACTCACTCTTCATTTCTGCTCATCACAACATGTGCCTCTAAGCAACAAAAGCACTGCTTCTATTCCTGGATTGGATCACTGAGCCTTTCACAAGCGAGGAACAACTGCTTCCACAACACACAGCAAATAGCAGACACATTTCTTCTCAGGCAATTCTCAGTTAATAGCCATTTGCCCAAGTTTCTAAACGTCCCTCCCTAAAACCCCAAACCTACTCACACTGCGACTGATTTTCTCCTGCTCTCTCCAATTTGGTTTTTATTTGGCCTTGATCAAGAGAATAAGATGAACATCCTTAGAAATGCATGAGAATCATCAGCCTTGGCAGGGTCAGACGGGGGTGCCAGAGGGAGCACACCAGCAGATTTTGAATGGACTGCAGCGGCTTTGGGAGCTGGGGCAGTATTTGCAGACAAGACCTGTTTTTTTCAACTGCTGAACCAGCCTTTCCCTTTAATGGCAGAAAGAAACACCAACCTGGTGTCAGTGATATAACTAATCTGGAAAAAAAACATGCAACCACTGATGCACAAGGAAAAAAGACACAGCAAATAACATAGTCCCAACATAGTAGGAGGACAGGAAAGCCTTGCAAGAGTGGATTTGGGGTCT